>NC_092334.1:66512236-66819868 GCF_046630445.1 Rutidosis leptorrhynchoides
CGAATGATGTTATGAACATCATTACTACCTTAAGTTCCTTGGATGAACCTACTGGAAAAGAGAAAAATGGATCTAGCTTCAATGGATCCTTGGATGGCTCAAAGTTCTTGAAGCAAAATCATGACACGAAAACAAGTTCAAGTAAGATCATCACTTGAAATAAGATTGTTATAGTTATAGAAATTGAACCAAAGTTTGAATATGATTATTACCTTGTATTAGAATGATAACCTACTGTAAGAAACAAAGATTTCTTGAGGTTGGATGATCACCTTACAAGATTGGAAGTGAGCTAGCAAACTTGAAAGTATTCTTGATTTTATGAAACTAGAACTTTTGGAATTTATGAAGAACACTTAGAACTTGAAGATAGAACTTGAGAGAGTTCAATTAGATGAAGAAAATTGAAGAATGAAAGTGTTTGTAGGTGTTTTTGGTCGTTGGTGTATGGATTAGATATAAAGGATATGTAATTTTGTTTTCATGTAAATAAGTCATGAATGATTACTCATATTTTTGTAATCTTATGAGATATTTCATGCTAGTTGCCAAATGATGGTTCCCACATGTGTTAGGTGACTCACATGGGCTGCTAAGAGCTGATCATTGGAGTGTATATACCAATAGTACATACATCTAAAAGCTGTGTATTGTACGAGTACGAATACGGGTGCATACGAGTAGAATTGTTGATGAAACTGAACGAGAATGTAATTGTAAGCATTTTTGTTAAGTAGAAGTATTTTGATAAGTGTATTGAAGTCTTTCAAAAGTGTATAAATACATATTAAAACACTACATGTATATACATTTTAACTGAGTCGTTAAGTCATCGTTAGTCGTTACATGTAAGTGTTGTTTTGAAACCTTTAGGTTAACGATCTTGTTAAATGTTGTTAACCCAATGTTTATAATAACAAAAGAGATTTTAAATTATTATATTATCATGATATTATGATGTACGAATATCTCTTAATATGATATATATACATTAAATGTCGTTACAACGATAAACGTTACATATATGTCTCGTTTCAAAATCATTAAGTTAGTAGTCTTGTTTTTACATATGTAGTTCATTGTTAATATAATTAATGATATGTTTACTTATCATAATATCATGTTAACTATATATATAACCATATATATGTCATCATATAGTTTTTTTACAAGTTTTAACGTTCGTGAATCACCGGTCAACTTGGGTGGTCAATTGTCTATATGAAACCTATTTCAATTAATCAAGTCTTAACAAGTTTGATTGCTTAACATGTTGGAAACATTTAATCATGTAAACATCAATCTCAATTAATATATATAAACATGGAAAAGTTCGGGTCACTACAGTACCTACCCGTTAAATAAATTTCGTCCCGAAATTTTAAGCTGTTGAAGGTGTTGACGAATCTTCTGGAAATAGATGCGGGTATTTCTTCTTCATCTGATCTTCACGCTCCCAGGTGAACTCGGGTCCTCTACGAGCATTCCATCGAACCTTAACAATTGGTATCTTGTTTTGCTTAAGTCTTTTAACCTCACGATCCATTATTTCGACGGGTTCTTCGATGAATTGGAGTTTTTCGTTGATTTGGATTTCATCCAACGGAATAGTGAGATCTTCTTTAGCAAAACATTTCTTCAAATTCGAGACGTGGAAAGTGTTATGTACAGCCGCGAGTTGTTGAGGTAACTCAAGTCGGTAAGCTACTGGTCCGACACGATCAATAATCTTGAATGGTCCAATATACCTTGGATTTAATTTCCCTCGTTTACCAAATCGAACAACGCCTTTCCAAGGTGAAACTTTAAGCATGACCATCTCTCCAATTTCAAATTCTATATCTTTTCTTTTAATGTCAGCGTAGCTCTTTTGTCGACTTTGGGCGGTTTTCAACCGTTGTTGAATTTGGATGATCTTCTCGGTAGTTTCTTGTATAATCTCCGGACCCGTAATCTGTCTATCCCCCACCTCACTCCAACAAATCGGAGACCTGCACTTTCTACCATAAAGTGCTTCAAACGGCGCCATCTCAATGCTTGAATGGTAGCTGTTGTTGTAGGAAAATTCTGCTAACGGTAGATGTCGATCCCAACTGTTTCCGAAATCAATAACACATGCTCGTAGCATGTCTTCAAGCGTTTGTATCGTCCTTTCGCTCTGCCCATCAGTTTGTGGATGATAGGCAGTACTCATGTCTAGACGAGTTCCTAATGCTTGCTGTAATGTCTGCCAGAATCTTGAAATAAATCTGCCATCCCTATCAGAGATAATAGAGATTGGTATTCCATGTCTGGAGACGACTTCCTTCAAATACAGTCGTGCTAACTTCTCCATCTTGTCATCTTCTCTTATTGGTAGGAAGTGTGCTGATTTGGTGAGACGATCAACTATTACCCAAATAGTATCAAAACCACTTGCAGTCCTTGGCAATTTAGTGATGAAATCCATGGTAATGTTTTCCCATTTCCATTCCGGGATTTCGGGTTGTTGAAGTAGACCTGATGGTTTCTGATGCTCAGCTTTGACCTTAGAACACGTCAAACATTCTCCTACGTATTTAGCAACATCGGCTTTCATACCCGGCCACCAAAAATGTTTCTTGAGATCCTTGTACATCTTCCCCGTTCCAGGATGTATTGAGTATCTGGTTTTATGAGCTTCTCTAAGTACCATTTCTCTCATATCTCCAAATTTTGGTACCCAAATCCTTTCAGCCCTATACCGGGTTCCGTCTTCCCGAATATTAAGATGCTTCTCCGATCCTTTGGGTATTTCATCCTTTAAATTTTCCTCTTTTAAAACTCCTTGTTGCGCCTCCTTTATTTGAGTAGTAATGTTATTATGAATCATTATATTCATAGATTTTACTCGAATGGGTTCTCTATCCTTCCTGCTCAAGGCATCGGCTACCACATTTGCCTTCCCCGGGTGGTAACGAATCTCAAAATCGTAATCATTCAATAATTCAATCCACCTACGCTGCCTCATATTCAGTTGTTTCTGATTAAATATGTGTTGAAGACTTTTGTGGTCGGTATATATAATACTTTTGACCCCATATAAGTAGTGCCTCCAAGTCTTTAATGCAAAAACAACCGCGCCTAATTCCAAATCATGCGTCGTATAATTTTGTTCGTGAATCTTCAATTGTCTAGACGCATAAGCAATCACCTTCGTTCGTTGCATTAATACACAACCGAGACCTTGCTTTGATGCGTCACAATAAATCACAAAATCATCATTCCCTTCAGGCAATGACAATATAGGTGCCGTAGTTAGCTTTTTCTTCAATAACTGAAACGCTTTCTCTTGTTCATCATTCCATTCAAATTTCTTCCCTTTATGCGTTAATGCAGTCAAGGGTTTTGCTATTCTGGAAAAGTCTTGGATGAACCTTCTGTAGTAACCAGCTAGTCCTAAAAACTGGCGTATGTGTTTCGGAGTTTTCGGGGTTTCCCACTTTTCAACAGTTTCTATCTTTGCTGGATCCACCTTAATACCTTCTTTGTTCACTATGTGACCGAGGAATTGAACTTCTTCCAACCAAAATGCACACTTTGAAAACTTAGCGTACAATTCTTCCTTCCTCAATACTTCTAACACCTTTCTCAAATGTTCACCGTGTTCTTGGTCATTCTTTGAGTAAATAAGTATGTCATCAATGAAAACAATGACAAACTTGTCAAGGTATGGTCCACACACTCGGTTCATAAGGTCCATGAACACAGCTGGTGCATTAGTTAAACCAAACGGCATGACCATAAACTCGTAATGACCGTAACGTGTTCTGAAAGCAGTCTTTGGAATATCATCTTCTTTCACCCGCATTTGATGATACCCGGAACGTAAGTCAATCTTTGAATAAACAGACGAGCCTTGTAGTTGATCAAATAAGTCGTCGATTCTCGGTAGTGGGTAGCGGTTCTTGATGGTAAGTTTGTTCAACTCTCGGTAGTCGATACACAACCTGAATGTACCATCTTTCTTCTTGACAAACAAAACAGGAGCTCCCCACGGTGATGTGCTTGGTCGAATGAAACCACGCTCTAAAAGTTCTTGTAATTGGCTTTGCAGTTCTTTCATCTCGCTGGGTGCGAGTCTGTAAGGAGCACGAGCTATTGGTGCAGCTCCTGGTACAAGATCTATTTGAAATTCAACGGATCGATGTGGGGGTAATCCCGGTAATTCTTTCGGAAATACATCAGGAAATTCTTTTGCAATGGGAACATCATTGATGCTCTTTTCTTCAGTTTGTACTTTCTCGACGTGTGCTAGAACAGCATAGCAACCTTTTCTTATTAGTTTTTGTGCCTTCAAATTACTAATAAGATGTAGCTTCGTGTTGCCCTTTTCTCCGTACACCATTAAGGGTTTTCCTTTTTCTCGTATAATGCGAATTGCATTTTTGTAACAAACGATCTCCGCTTTCACTTCTTTCAACCAGTCCATACCGATTATCACATCAAAACTCCCTAACTCTACTGGTATCAAATCAATCTTAAATGTTTCGCTAACCAGTTTAATTTCTCGATTCCGACATATATTATCTGCTGAAATTAATTTACCATTTGCTAATTCGAGTAAAAATTTACTATCCAAAGGCGTCAATGGACAACTTAATTTAGCACAAAAATCTCTACTCATATAGCTTCTATCCGCACCCGAATCAAATAAAACGTAAGCAGATTTATTGTCAATAAGAAACGTACCCGTAACAAGCTCCGGGTCTTCCTGTGCCTCTACCGCATTAATATTGAAAACTCTTCCACGGCCTTGTCCATTCGTGTTCTCCTGGTTCGGGCAATTTCTAATAATGTGGCCTGGTTTTCCACATTTATAACAAACTACATTGGCATAACTTGCTCCGACACTACTTGCTCCGCCATTACTCGTTCCGACACCATTTGTTCCTTTCGTTCTATTAACCCCTGGTCCGTAGACCTCACACTTCGCCGCGCTATGACCATTTCTTTTACACTTGTTGCAAAATTTGGTGCAGAACCCCGAGTGATTCTTTTCACACCTTTGGCATAGTTGCTTCTGATTATTGTTGTTGTTGCGGTTATTATTGTTGTTGGGATGATTGTTGTAGTTGCTGTTGTTGTTGTTGTTGTTGTTGTTGTTGGGCCGTTTGTTGTAGTTGCGATTGATGTTGCGATTGTTGGGATAATTGTTGCGATTATTGTTGTAATTGCTGTTGTTGTTGTATTGGTGATTCTTATCACCGTTTTCCTCCCACTTTCTTTTGACTTGCTTCACATTGGCCTCTTCAGCAGTCTGTTCTTTAATTCTTTCTTCAATCTGGTTCACTAGTTTGTGAGCCATTCTACATGCCTGTTGTATGGAGGCGGGCTCGTGTGAACTTATATCTTCTTGGATTCTTTCCGGTAATCCTTTCACAAACGCGTCGATCTTCTCTTCCTCATCTTCGAATGCTCCCGGACACAATAGGCACAATTCTGTGAATCGTCTTTCGTACGTGGTAATATCAAATCCTTGGGTTCGTAACCCTCTAAGTTCTGTCTTGAGCTTATTGACCTCGGTTCTGGGACGGTACTTCTCGTTCATCAAGTGCTTGAATGCTGACCACGGTAGTGCGTACGCATCATCTTGTCCCACTTGCTCTAGATAGGTATTCCACCATGTTAACGCAGAACCTGTGAAGGTATGCGTAGCGTACTTCACTTTGTCCTCTTCAGTACACTTACTTATGGCAAACACCGATTCAACCTTCTCGGTCCACCGTTTCAATCCGATCGGTCCTTCGGTTCCATCAAATTCCAAAGGTTTGCAGGCAGTGAATTCTTTGTAGGTGCATCCTACACGATTTCCTGTACTGCTAGATCCAAGGTTATTGTTGGTATGTAGCGCAGCCTGTACTGCGGCTATGTTTGAAGCTAGAAAAGTACGGAATTCCTCTTCATTCATATTCACGGTGTGTCGAGTAGTCGGTGCCATTTCCTTCAAAATAGTTAAATGGAACAAGTTAATCATACAGAATATTAAGAGTAGTTAATAGTATTTCGTAGCATAATATGAACTCATTTATAAAAGCTTTTTCTTCATATTAGCGTTTTATAAGTTTAAATTCGGGTAGTACCTACCCGTTAAGTTCATACTTAGTAGCTAATATACAATTCAACTACTACAATTCTATATGAAAAACTGATTATAATAATATTTCGCGTTCAAACTTTTATACAATATTTTACAAACTTACAATACCGCTTATTTTACATAAAGCATGAAATATAGCACACAATAACTTTGATACAAGATAGTTGTGAAGACAATTCTAGCTAGTACACAAGTCGTTCAGCAAAGGCAATAAATACACGTAATTCATACGTCCAGAAACAAGTCATGCATTCTGGTTTTACTAGGACTACTTCCCATCCTTGGTCTTGTGCAACATAACCGTTATGGCCGTTGATAAGACAGCGTGTTGTAACGTCATCAAAGGGACGAGGGTTACGTAATGTCCAACAGTCCCGTAATAATCTAAAAACCTCATTTCTTACCCCAATTACCGACTCCGTCACTTGTGGAAACGTTTTGTTTAATAGTTGTAGCCCGATGTTCTTGTTCTCACTTTGGTGAGAAGCGAACATTACTAATCCGTAAGCATAACATGCTTCTTTATGTTGCATGTTAGCCGCTTTTTCTAAATCACGAAGTCCAATATTCGGATATATTGAGTCAAAATAATTTCTTAACCCGTTGCGTAAAATAGCATTTGGGTTCCCCGCAATATATGCGTCAAAGTAAACACATCGTAACTTATGGGTTTCCCAATGTGATATCCCCCATCTTTCAAACGAAAGTCTCTTATAAACCAAGACATTCTTGGAACGTTCTTCGAATGTCTTACAAACTGATCTCGCCTTAAATAGTTGTGCCGAAGAATTCTGGCCGACTCTAGACAAGATTTCATCAATCATGTCTCCGGGTAGGTCTCTTAAAATATTGGGTTGTCTATCCATTTTGTATTTTTAAACTGTAAAATAGACAAGAGTTAGATTCATAAAAAAAAAATACTTATTAATACAAGCAATTTTTACATATATCATAAAGCATAAGAACACTATATTCCATATATTACACCACACGAATACAACTATCTTATTCCGACTCGCTCGTTTCTTCTTCTTCGGTTTTGGTTCGTTTTGCCAAGTTTCTAGGGATATATGATGTTCCCCTAATACGAACCGTCGTTGTCCACATTGGTTTAGAAAAACCTGGTGGTTTAGAGGTTCCCGGGTCATTGTTACAACTTAAGGACTTCGGGGGTTGACGATACATATAAAGTTCATCGGGGTTGGAATTAGATTTCTCTATTTTTATGCCCTTTCCCTTATTATTTTCTTTTGCCTTTTTAAATTCAGTTGGGGTAATTTCTATAACATCATCGGAATTCTCGTCGGAATCCGATTCATCGGAGAATTGGTAATCCTCCCAATATTTTGCTTCCTTGGCGGAAACACCATTGACCATAATTAACTTTGGTCGGTTGGTTGAGGATTTTCTTTTACTTAACCGTTTTATTATTTCCCCCACCGGTTCTATTTCTTCATCCGGTTCCGATTCTTCTTCCGGTTCCGATTCTTCTTCCGGTTCCGACTCTTCTTCCGGTTCCTCTTCGGGAACTTGTGAATCAGTCCACAAATTATTCCAATTTACATTTGACTCTTCATTATTATTAGGTGAGTCAATGGGACTTGTTCTAGAGGTAGACATCTATCACATAATATCAAACACGTTAAGAGATTAATATATCACATAATATTCATATGTTAAAAATATATAGTTTCCAACAAAAATGTTAAGCAATCATTTTTAAAGAAAACACGGTCGAAGTCCAGACTCACTAATGCATCCTAACAAACTCGATAAGACACACTAATGCAAATTTTCTGGTTCTCTAAGACCAACGCTCGGATACCAACTGAAATGTCCCGTTCTTATTGATTAAAAACGTTCCATATTAATTGATTTCGTTGCGAGGTTTTGACCTCTATATGAGACGTTTTTCAAAGACTGCATTCATTTTTAAACAAACCATAACCTTTATTTCATCAATAAAGGTTTAAAAAGCTTTACGTAGATTATCAAATAATGATAATCTAAAATATCCTGTTTATACACGACCATTACATAATGGTTTACAATACAAATATGTTACAACAAAATAAGTTTCTTGAATGCAGTTTTTACACAATATCATACAAGCATGGACTCCAAATCTTGTCCTTATTTAAGTATGCGACAGCGGAAGCTCTTAATAATCACCTGAGAATAAACATGCTTAAAACGTCAACAAAAATGTTGGTGAGTTATAGGTTTAACCTATATATATCAAATCGTAACAATAGACCACAAGATTTAATATTTCAATACACATCCCATACATAGAGATAAAAATCATTCATATGGTGAACACCTGGTAACCGACAATAACAAGATGCATATATAAGAATATCCCCATCATTCCGGGACACCCTGCGGATATGATATAAATTTCGAAGTACTAAAGCATCCGGTACTTTGGATGGGGTTTGTTAGGCCCAATAGATCTATCTTTAGGATTCGCGTCAATTAGGGTGTCTGTTCCCTAATTCTTAGATTACCAGACTTAATAAAAAGGGGCATATTCGATTTCGATAATTCAACCATAGAATGTAGTTTCACGTACTTGTGTCTATTTTGTAAATCATTTATAAAACCTGCATGTATTCTCATCCCAAAAATATTAGATTTTAAAAGTGGGACTATAACTCACTTTCACAGATTTTTACTTCGTCGGGAAGTAAGACTTGGCCACTGGTTGATTCACGAACCTATAACAATATATACATATATATCAAAGTATGTTCAAAATATATTTACAACACTTTTAATATATTTTGATGTTTTAAGTTTATTAAGTCAGCTGTCCTCGTTAGTAACCTACAACTAGTTGTCCACAGTTAGATGTACAGAAATAAATCGATAAATATTATCTTGAATCAATCCACGACCCAGTGTATACGTATCTCAGTATTGATCACAACTCAAACTATATATATTTTGGAATCAACCTCAACCCTGTATAGCTAACTCCAACATTCACATATAGAGTGTCTATGGTTGTTCCGAAATATATATAGATGTGTCGACATGATAGGTCGAAACATTGTATACGTGTCTATGGTATCTCAAGATTACATAATATATAATACAAGTTGATTAAGTTATGGTTGGAATAGATTTGTTACCAATTTTCACGTAGCTAAAATGAGAAAAATTATCCAATCTTGTTTTACCCATAACTTCTTCATTTTAAATCCGTTTTGAGTGAATCAAATTGCTATGGTTTCATATTGAACTCTATTTTATGAATCTAAACAAAAAAAGTATAGGTTTCTAGTCGGAAAAATAAGTTACAAGTCGTTTTTGTAAAGGTAGTCATTTTAGTCGAAAGAACGACGTCTAGATGACCATTTTAGAAAACATACTTCCACTTTGAGTTTAACCATAATTTTTGGATATAGTTTCATGTTCATAATAAAAATCATTTTCTCAGAATAACAACTTTTAAATCAAAGTTTATCATAGTTTTTAATTAACTAACCCAAAACAGCCCGCGGTGTTACTACGACGGCGTAAATCCGGTTTTACGGTGTTTTTCGTGTTTCCAGGTTTTAAATCATTAAGTTAGCATATCATATAGATATAGAATATGTGTTTAGTTGATTTTAAAAGTCAAGTTAGAAGGATTAACTTTTGTTTGCGAACAAGTTTAGAATTAACTAAACTATGTTCTAGTGATTACAAGTTTAAACCTTCGAATAAGATAGCTTTATATGTATGAATCGAATGATGTTATGAACATCATTACTACCTTAAGTTCCTTGGATGAACCTACTGGAAAAGAGAAAAATGGATCTAGCTTCAATGGATCCTTGGATGGCTCAAAGTTCTTGAAGCAAAATCATGACACGAAAACAAGTTCAAGTAAGATCATCACTTGAAATAAGATTGTTATAGTTATAGAAATTGAACCAAAGTTTGAATATGATTATTACCTTGTATTAGAATGATAACCTACTGTAAGAAACAAAGATTTCTTGAGGTTGGATGATCACCTTACAAGATTGGAAGTGAGCTAGCAAACTTGAAAGTATTCTTGATTTTATGAAACTAGAACTTTTGGAATTTATGAAGAACACTTAGAACTTGAAGATAGAACTTGAGAGAGTTCAATTAGATGAAGAAAATTGAAGAATGAAAGTGTTTGTAGGTGTTTTTGGTCGTTGGTGTATGGATTAGATATAAAGGATATGTAATTTTGTTTTCATGTAAATAAGTCATGAATGATTACTCATATTTTTGTAATCTTATGAGATATTTCATGCTAGTTGCCAAATGATGGTTCCCACATGTGTTAGGTGACTCACATGGGCTGCTAAGAGCTGATCATTGGAGTGTATATACCAATAGTACATACATCTAAAAGCTGTGTATTGTACGAGTACGAATACGGGTGCATACGAGTAGAATTGTTGATGAAACTGAACGAGAATGTAATTGTAAGCATTTTTGTTAAGTAGAAGTATTTTGATAAGTGTATTGAAGTCTTTCAAAAGTGTATAAATACATATTAAAACACTACATGTATATACATTTTAACTGAGTCGTTAAGTCATCGTTAGTCGTTACATGTAAGTGTTGTTTTGAAACCTTTAGGTTAACGATCTTGTTAAATGTTGTTAACCCAATGTTTATAATAACAAAAGAGATTTTAAATTATTATATTATCATGATATTATGATGTACGAATATCTCTTAATATGATATATATACATTAAATGTCGTTACAACGATAAACGTTACATATATGTCTCGTTTCAAAATCATTAAGTTAGTAGTCTTGTTTTTACATATGTAGTTCATTGTTAATATAATTAATGATATGTTTACTTATCATAATATCATGTTAACTATATATATAACCATATATATGTCATCATATAGTTTTTTTACAAGTTTTAACGTTCGTGAATCACCGGTCAACTTGGGTGGTCAATTGTCTATATGAAACCTATTTCAATTAATCAAGTCTTAACAAGTTTGATTGCTTAACATGTTGGAAACATTTAATCATGTAAACATCAATCTCAATTAATATATATAAACATGGAAAAGTTCGGGTCACTACATCCGGGTCATCACATGATAGTGGAATGTGGTTATGTTTAGGATGATAAAGATAAGATAACTAGGATGATGTGAATAGGTGATGATGATCACAGTTGTATTAATAATGATATAGACGAGGCTAAGATGATTATGATAAGCGGTGGTGACGGGTTAAATAGAATCTAGAATGGTAATAAACGGGAAATACAAAATGGAGTAGGGGATTGGACGAGTGTTGGGTTAGCGGGACGTCGCGGGTTCAAACCCGGACTTGGACATTTTTTTTAGGGAATACTTCTTTGAGGTAGTTATTTATTTATTTACTTATCATTATTATTATCATTATCATTAATATTATTATTATTATTATTATTATTATTATTATTATTATTATTATTATTATTATTATTATTATTATTATTATTATTATTATTATTATTATTATTGTTATGATTACTACTTTACATTAACAATATTATTATAACAAATAAATATTTTCTTTATAAATGTATATATGTTCCAACTACCAAAATTTTACATATAATTATATATATATTATTTACATAAATATTTAGATATAATAAATTATTGATTTCAAATATAACATTAAACTATATTAATATTAATTAAATATATAAAATATATAATTTAGGATATAATATATGAATTTATTTGATTACAATTATGTGTGTTAATATATACATAAATGATTTAGGTTCGTGAATCCGAGGCCAACCCTGCATTGTTCAATAGTATTTTTACTACAAAATACATTATGGTGAGTTTCATTTGCCTTTTTACCCTTTATATTTTTGGGCTGAGAATACATGCGCAATTTTTATTAATGTTTTACGAAATAGACACAAGTAATTGAAACTATATTATATGGGTGAATGATCGAAGCCGAATATGCCCCTTTTACTTGGTAACCTAAGAATTAGTAAACCGATCTACTAATTGACGCGAATCCTAAAGATAGATCTATTGGGCCTAACGAACCCCATCCAAAGTACCGGATGCTTTAGTACTTCGATGTTGTTTTATCATGTCCGAAGGATTTCCCGGAATGATAGGGGATATTCTTATATGCATATTGTTAATGTCGATTACCAGGTGTTCAATCCATATGAATGATATTTTTATCTCTATGCATGGGACGTATATTTATTAGAAATGGAAATGAAAATCTTGTGGTCTATTAAAATGATGAAAATGATTATTTATGTTAAACTAATGAACTCACCAACCTTTTGGTTGACACTTTAAAGCATGTTTATTCTCAGGTATGAAAGAAATCTTCCGCTGTGCATTTGTTCATTAGAGATATTACTTGGAGTCACTCATGACATATTTCCAAAGACGTTGCATTCGAGTCGTCGAGTTTATCAAGATTATTATTAAGTCAATTATAGTTGGATATATTATGAAATGGTATGCATGTCGTCAACTTTCTATGTAATAAAAGTTTGTCTTTTAAAAACGAATGCAATGTTTGTAAAATGTATCATATAGAGGTCAAGTACCTCGCGATGTAACTAAATGTAATGTATTCGTCCAGATGGATTAGGACGGGTCATTAGATATTATTGATACAATACAACAAGTTGATAGAGATTTTTCACTCTATATAATGATAAAACATGATGTTGGTACGGTTGTTACTTTATCACAATCTTATGACCAAATTGGTAGCTTTACGTAAATCGACTTTTCTTATCGGTTAAAGGTGAAACAATGAATTTTAGCAACAATGTGTTTCTTAGTATCTTGTTATTTTCAATAAGTCAGATTAGCTTTCTTGTCTCTGAGAGTAACATGCAAAACTTCTATAGCAACCTAAAATACATAAGCTGACCAACTTGTGGTTTATTTCAATTTCATCTATAATACTATCATATAACTTTTATAGCTAATAACAAATATCAACAAGCTTTGCTATTGAGTAATGAAAGTCGCGACATGAGAAAATGCACACATTACAATAAAAAGTACAAAATCGATTTATGTAACATATAAAACATAGTTGTGAATCGATTAAGCAACGACGTCAATGTTGAAACTATTAAATGGTTAGGTTGACAATGGGATGACTCGAGAACATGGCGTGAAAGATAATGTATCAAATAAGCTTGGTTTAACAATGATTTCATGATTCATAGGGCCATAATATGTCAATATAATTAAAGCTAACTATTTTCTTTTGAAATAGCTCACTCAATTGTTAAACTTAAACTTATTTGCTACAATCTAAACTAGCTGCTCCCGAGGTAATTAAAATTTTAATTATGCACTGTGTGTAGATCTGCTCTTATTCATCAATTACTTTCTCGATCTGAAGTTATCGAAGGTGTAAAGCTTCAATTTTGTTTTAAGATCTGTTCTTATTGATCTATTGCTTGCTCGATCTGAAGATCTGAAGCTATCACAGTTATATAAAAAGCTATATTTTATATATTTGTTTTTGTAAAATTATTGTGTATGTTGTTTCGAACATACACATGATGGGTTTCTGCGATTTGTTTTGGGTTTTAATAGAGAACTCAGGATAGTTTAGCTTCTTCTATGTCGAAGTCGAAAGAATATTCATGTGACAAGTCGAGTGATAGTCGTGTATCATCGTTCCTGATTTTCAACTTCCCGGATACGTGGTCTCGAGTCGATTTTTGGAAAGTGTTCGAGAATTATGGTGCTCTTAACGATGTGTATCTAGCCCGAAAAAAACTGTCGAGTGGCCAACGCTTTGGTTTTGTAAGATTTGAGGGCATTAAGGATGAAGATTGCTTCGCTAATGTTCTTAACACCATTCAAATCAACGGAAGGTGTATTCGAGCTTTTAAAGCTATGGAGAGAAAAAAGGATGCTGCATATCATAGAAGGAAAAATGTGGGCAGGGACCTACTGAAGGATAATGATTTCCCAGCTCCAAATTGGAACCACATTCCACCTAAATCACCAAATTGGGATGGGAAATCTTTCGCGGACACGCTCAAAGGTAAAAACCAAAAAGCCAATGATCTACGGGTTCCGGTAAACAATCTTATTGAAATAAAGGTAGGTGGTAAATGTTTCGAGTTTAACCTTCCCGAATCGGTAAGCAATCACAACCTTGTGTTTAGCTATAACAATGAACGATTTTATTGGTCTCTAGTCGAAGTAAATAACAAGCCGTTTGTTGTCGTCGACGATATGAAAAATGAGGATGTCGAGGCTGTTTTTGACTACAAGGGTATCCCAGAACAATCTTTTGGCGCTGCGGATTCACTTGGTGCTTCCGATCATAATAAGTGTCGTTCGGATAATGTCGAGAATTGTAGTACCCCTGACTATGAATTGTCTAATTCGACTGGGGAAAAAGAAACCTGTAATGAAGGGAAAAATAAGAAGTTACCTACTCGATCGATGGACCAATATTCGCCAATAGATATTGAAGATATTGAAGAAGGTGAGATTATTCAGCCTAAGGCTCATGGTGTTAATGTATCGGTAGAGGAAAATTCCGAGTTTCTTGGCTCAAATTTTGACGCAGAGGTTAATGTCGATCGATCAAATTTCTTGTCTGATTCCGATTATAAGTATATGGACCATTGTTCTGTTCCGATAGCTGGTTCTCCGGCAACGTTTTCTGATCCGGTAATTGCCTCTGATGTGGTTTCGAGGATGGAGGAAACTCAAGGGTCTAGTGACATTAACTCCAGCATTAATTTCGCGAATTCCAAAAGTGACAATATCGATTTCGAGAAAAAAGCTGTAACGACTGCTGGTGATGCAGGTTTCGAGGAAAAGAACAGCACGCATGTTGGTATTGAGGAAAAGAACTGCACGCGTGACCTTAATTCCCCAGGAAGTTGTTTTCAAAATCAGATTGGGCCAGAACATACTATTGGGCCAGACCACCCTTGTGAAAATAAAATGGACAATGTTGTTGCAAATGGGCTGGGCTTGGGTTCAAATGACCGTGACGTAAGTGACCCTAACCTAAACGGAAGTGAGTATGTTGACTTGCAAGACGTGTCCTCTTGTTCAATATACACCGCGGTAGCTCGTTTTCGTGTAAAAAGAAAAAAAGCTCATCCTTTGATTAAAAGTCACTTTATTAAACATGTGTGGGGTGGAAAAAATATGAAGCGTAACCGGCGCCGTGATAATTTTCGATGGCATGAGAGATACTTTATCGAGAATGTGATGAATGATTCGGAAGAGAATATTGACTGTTGCTCATGTTGCTCTTCATGTGCGTCATCGGACTCGGAAACATAATTTATTTTAGTCTCGTGTCGTGTTGCATCTAATATCCTCGTGTTTGTGAGTCCATTATAGTTTCGTGTTTACGGGTGTGTGTTCGTTTTTATTGTGCGGTTGTGGGTTGTCTCGTGTTATGTCTAGCTCCTTGCTAGTTCTTATCTCGTGTGCATTTTATATTTTAATAAAACTTGCATTTCAAAAAAAAAAAAACTTAAACTTATTTAAAGGAAAGATATAGCAACATGCACAAAACAATATGTTTAAACAATCACATCATCATCTTTACACGTATTGCGAGGTTGTGAAAATTATGAATTAAATTTAACTCTTACAAAATCAGAAGATAAGGGGCCAAAAATGGAATATGTAAATAGTGAAAGGGCCATCGATGTTGTTTAACTGACATATATGAACAGAAAAACGAATCATGAAATGGCAGGGCTTAAATCAAACGCTTGATTCCCAATTTATTTACAGATTGCTTCATCCGCTTCCTTATTTCCCTGATTCACAAATCGTAAGTACCTTTGATTCGTTTGAATACATGTTATTTCAAGTAACTTTTGCGATTAGTAAATGT
Organism: Rutidosis leptorrhynchoides; assembly: GCF_046630445.1. NCBI lineage: Eukaryota > Viridiplantae > Streptophyta > Magnoliopsida > Asterales > Asteraceae > Rutidosis > Rutidosis leptorrhynchoides. The sequence continues at coordinate 66,528,238 of NC_092334.1, forward strand.
ATCATTTAGATCCTAATCCAACAATGTTAATTCAATTGCTAATTTTTTTATTTTATAAGATAAAATTAAAACCTCTATTTGTCTCAAAAGTTACATTTTTATCTCCTAGGGTTCAGGATTATGCAAACAACATGTGTTTCTTTTTAATATTTAGGGTTAACTTTGTATATACTTCGTACGTTTTTTAACGCAAATTCTAGTATTTATGCTTAATTCTGTGAGTTTAGTACAAGTTATTGAATTTTGTTCTAATAAGTTATTTATGCTTAATTTTAGTATTTATGTTCTAATAAGTTAATCTTTATGCTTGTTATATTACCAGGTGTACAACAGTTGTGATTGCTTAAGTATGGTGAAGGAGACAGAATATTATGACATCTTGGGAGTCACTACAGACGCGTCTTCATCCGATATAAAAAAGGCTTACTATGTCAAAGTATGTCCATTTCTTATTCATTTGTCAAACAAAATGCTAACTGTCATACTGTATAGATTTGTGTTTATGACAGTACTGATCATGCATATATGACTTGTGATCTATTGGTTTCCTAGAAATTGTGTATTACGAAAGTGATATATTGATATGACGTTTGGCAGATGAGTAGCATTTCAAATTTTCAATAGCCACTAAGAGATCTTTGTGTTTATCGTTGAATTTATGCTTTCCTTAGATCGTATTCTTATTGCCACACCTGCTTATTTAATAACTGAACTCTGCATGTTTATTCATTTTTCCTCATATCAAGAGTGGAATCAAGCTGATAATCACTACGTCATAATGATGTTGTTGTATGCTCAATATATTAGTCCTCCTTATGATCTTGAATAATATTTGGTTAGTGTGCAAAGCACCACACACAAAAGTCGGAAATTGAGGTGCTGTATGCTCTATCTCTTTGCATAATCAGTTACATTTTTCAATAAGTTAAAAGATTAGGGGAGGCAGACACTATGATTCTAATAGCTAGCTAAATCATCAGTACCAAAAACTTGTTTGTAACTTTGGGCTGAATTTTGGATGTAGATTGTTAGTTCAATTGATCATGATGTATGCTTGCGTTACTACAGATTATACTTAAGCAAGAGCTGCAACTTGTGGAAACATGTGTGATTATACATGCACTCATGCTAGTATTAATTTAGCTTTCTTGGTTAATATATTACTTTATAATAAGGCTTTCTGATGTTATTTCAGGCAAGGAAAGTTCATCCTGACAAGAATCCTGGAGACCCAAAAGCTGCCCACAATTTTCAGGTGTGGTATTTGTTCTTTATTTTTCAGATATTCGAAATTTCTTGATTAATTTTGAATCTAGAATATCAACATATGGCTTTCTTTTTTATATCTTTTCATGCTTGCAGGTTCTCGGAGAGGCTTATCAGGTACTAAGTGATCCTGAAAAGCGTGAATCCTATGACAAGAATGGAAAAGCAGGTGTACAAGAGTAAGTATCATATACCATTTGTTTCTCCATGGGATTGTTTTGTTTCTATGTTTGTTGAATATCTCGGTATGCCTTTTCATATAATTTTTCCTTTTCTATTAAAGAATTTAAAGCTGAGTGGTATTCGCTGTAATTCATTTCAGAGAGGCAATGGTGGATCCTGCAGCTGTATTTGGCATGCTGTTTGGTAGTGATTTGTTTGAGGATTATATCGGTCAACTTTATTTGGCTGCTATACAATCAGTAGAACTTGAAGAAGAGGGACAGGTTCCTGAAATTCGCAAGATGAAAGTCCAAGAGAGGATGAGGGTATATATATACATTCTTTCTCTATTTCTCAAACGCTAAACATAAACCAAACGGACCCGATTTTGTAGTTAGCTTTTAATTGTGGTTAACCTATGGTCCTGCTAGCATTTAACCACCTTTGTATGCAGAAAAGAAAAAAAGAAAACTAATTTATATATTTATTGAATCCATAACGATCAATAGTATGTGATAATGAACTCCCCTGTCTAAAATATTGATATTACGTTTGATCTGGACAAAGAATTAGTGAAAAAGTTTGGAGCTTTAAAGCAAGAAACTTAAGTTGGAATCTAAACCATAAATACTAATTGATGAAGGTTAAACATCTGAATATGGTAATCAAAAGTTCTTTGTTCTATCCATATAGGAATTTCAAAAGGAGAGGGAAACCAAGCTCATAACAACTTTGAAAAATCGTCTTCGACCATTTGTTGAAGGTCAAACATCTGAATTTGTAGCTTGGGCAACATCAGAAGCTCAACAGCTCTCAGAAGCTGGTACGTTTGTTTGTCTACCTTATTATCCCCTATGACGTGTTTGTAGATCATACATACTTATTCCCATTGAAGTTTTAAACGTTTTTGTATGACTTTTCAGCATTTGGTGAGGCTATGCTACATACTATTGGCTATATTTACACAAGGCAAGCTGCAAGAGAACTTGGAAAGGATAAACGTTATATGAAAGTTCCATTTATTGCTGAATGGGTAAGGGACAAGGGACACCAGGTCAAATCACAAGTTTCTGCTGCTTCAGGTTTGATTTAGCAACTAACTAAAGTTCATTTATTTTTATTTTTTTTTAAAAAAAATCTTCAAAATAGTTACAGAATTAGAAATAATGAAATTGACTGTAGTTGCTATATATAGGTGCTGTGTCTTTAATACAAATACAAGAGGAGCTAAAGAAATTGAATGATTCTGAAGCGAAGGAAGCGCAAATAATGAAAGCTATCGAAGAGAAAAAAGATCAAATGATTAATTCCTTGTGGCAGATTAATGTTGTAGACATCGAGAATACCTTGTCCCGTGTCTGCCAAGCTGTAAGTTCATGTTTTTTGTTGTTTACCTTAATAAAAAACTGATACAAGAACACATATTGACCTCATATGTATAGGGCACAAAAATCTGAGTGAAAATATAATAATTTTGACCTAAGTTTGACCAACCTTGACTTTGTCCGACTCAGAGCGACTTCGACTGACTTTGACTTGACTTTTTTAGCGTTGACTGACTGATTAGACGTTTTTGCTTTTGGGCGAAATGGGATGGGCTAGTCACCAAACCAACTAGTCGACCGAGACGGTTAACATTAATTAACTCAGGTGTATTTTGCATGCAGATGTCAGTTTTTCATGTTTGAAATGGATTATGTAACTTGAATAATCGAAGTCACTTAATCACATGTTTACATACAAAGAGTAAATTTTCTCAAATTAGGGTAAAAAGAATAATTGGTTAAATTTATTTTACCCTGAGGTATTCAGTTTAGTTTTACCTAGTATACAACCAGTTTTCCAAAACTAATTACTAAACTGTCAGTAATTACAAACAAAATATGTTCATCCTAGGTTAAGAAACAGATGGCTGCAAATCGCAAATAGTCATAGAAGCAACTAGATGAACTTTAGTGCCTGCTAATTCTCGTGTGATGGCAAGTAATTTATGTATGCTTGGGTTTTTAGGTGCTCAAAGATCCTACTGTTTCAAAAGACGAGCTCAAGCGACGTGCTATTGGAATGAAGAAGCTTGGAACCATATTTCAAGTAGGTCATTATGTTCTAATGCAATCGTGAAAAGAACCAAGTATTGAATAGAATTCAAATAAGTACATTTTGTAAACAATCATACAAAATCTCTCTATCTGATTTCAGGGAGCCAAGTCTAATTATCGCAGAGATAACAGTTTGCGCCAAGAAGGTGCCGAGGTCAATGCTTCTTCATCCAAGTAATATGACGCGGTTTATGTCATCACGTATACCGTATTCATTCATATTCATATGTCAATTATTTTATGCAAGTTAATGTATGCATTTTGTTCGGTATCTTCCATCATTATATGATGTCTGTAATGTTTTCCATCTTTAGAAACAAGGTTCTGTCCCGTACTTGTACGTTTTGTTGAGGGAGTATGCTGTATTTAGACTTTTAGATGTGATGATTTCGACTCAGAAATCTTTGATTTGTTCTCGTTTCATTTTTAGCAGGTCAAAAGGGTAATTTAAGCAAATTAGCTAAAACAGTGTACAAATAAAATCGATCAGTATCTAATTGTTATTTATAGCCGAATCATCACCTATTACAAGTCATAACCGAGTCGAACTTATAACTCCATTTGGTCAACAATTTTAATTTAGTCTAAGTTTGTGATTTGGTTATGAAAATGAAGAATATTCACGTTGATCTAACTGACTGTACCCGGCAGCAGAACTTGGAGATGTTAACATGGGGTTGAAAATAATAAAAGAATGGTGATTCCCAATTTCGATAATCATCTAAAACAACATCCTCATTTACATAAAAGAATGATGATTCCCAATTTCGAATGGGTTTTGCTCGAAGATCAAAGAAGCCATATTGTTTAAAATAGAACCACCCCGCATGATAAGATTCAATCTGAAAAAGATTCTCGAAAATACGGAGAGAAGGGGTTTGTTTTGTGGCATGACAATACATCTCAAAAATAATAATTTTACGGATGCTAGCAGGTTCAAGTTGGCCAATCGCAATTTTGAAATGACAAATTACAGATTGAAAAATTCGGTCAAGGGAATACGTAGGTTAACAGATTCCAATGCATGAGAATATATGGTAATTTTTCCTGGGGGAGGTTGATTAGCGCGATCAGAAGAAGATGATGGTATAATAGCGTCAATTGAATGAAGAACCGAAAAACGGTAAAAAAGATCTAAATATTGCTGCGACACTGAACTAGCAACATTGCGAACGTCGAGCAGAGAACGATTACTGGTGGAACGATAAGACATTAAGTTTGTATGTTCATATGATTGTAAGTTTGTATGTCTTCGGCTGGCATCATGTCATTAATCATTATAGGTTCGATTAACCATGTCCTGGTGGCTGAAGTTTATCGGTGGTGATGGCGTTGGAGCTTCTCTTTTTTATTATTTTTTGTTTTGTTGTTGAAGGAATACGCAGTGGTCGAATGTATATAATCATATTTAAAGTTTCTGGTCCTATATTGATTCTTAAAAGATAAAAATAAAACAGGTTTTTTAGTGTTTCACTTCATACGGCTCGAATCTTAGCGCCTGCAAAGAAAAACTTTGTTACCAAAGTACTTGATGTGTGGTTGTTTGTATGGATATCGCATATAGTTCATCTTGTTGCTTGTTTAACTAAAGGAAAAAACTTGCACATTTTCAGTTATGGAGAGGAGAATGGTTGGCAATGTAAAGAAGAATCTGCAGATTATGTGTGAGTTTTAGATCCAATTGATGGGACTAAGAGTTTTATAACAGGTGCTACATCTCTTATGAAGTTTTTAACCATTTAGTTGTAGCGCCTATTAAAAGTTGCTACATTTTCTATATTCAGGGAAACCCCTTTTTGGCACCCTCATTGCTTTACTCAACAAAGGTAAACCGGTATGAGTTATATCATCCTTCAGAAACTATAAGTAGTAAATATTTTGAATAGCATTTTTGTGATACCTGTACTTTTATAACCTTGAGTCTTGCGATTGGCATGGCTTAATCCACCTTTAGTTATGTATTAACTATTGGCAATGTACTTCGATCCAAAATTTAGGAGCCTGGAAAGGCCCTTTTGTTGTTGTCCTCCTAAAACTTTTGCCACTTGAAACTTGATTACCAATTATTTCAAGTTTGTTTTTCAGATAAAACCAATAAACGCGATATTTCCTAAGGTTTATTGTCATGAATAACGTATAAACTAGATTTGTGTCGATGGATACTTCAATCTGTATGGTATTATAAAAAAATAGATAACTTTCATTAGCATATGAGTTTTTCTAGGCAGATGTGTTTAATTGATATTGATATTTTCTTGTTTGATTCAGATTCTTGGCATAATTGATCAGCCTATTTTAAGAGAAAGATGGGTTGGTATAAATGGAAGGACAACTAAATGTTGAAATGTTGAATGGTTGGTGGGTATATGTGGTCAAATACCACATGTGTTTTATGCAATGTTGAATATTAAATTTGGATGGTACAGCCACTAGCCGCATTTTGTTGAGCATACACATTATGAAGACTTTTGCATTCACAAGTTCACCAACCAATCTTGTGTTACTATAAATATGAGCATTATGCAAGCTCATTTCTGCATCTCAAATTACAAGTTATCTTGTATACTAATAATTAAATAGAGAGTTTGTGAGTGTTTAGTCTCCTAATTACAAGAGATATAAAGATTAGTACTTATCCTTGTAATTAGAGAGAAGTGTAATTCCTATTATTCTTATTAGTGAAGCGTTTCTTTCCTTGCCCGTGGTTTTTACCCTTTTGGGGTTTTCCACGTTAAATCTCAGTGTTCCTATTATTGTCGTTATTTCAATTATTACTAGCGGTTTGCTATAATTCGGTGTCGCTTTTCACAACAAGTGGTATCAAGAGCTAAGGTTCTAATATCTAGTGTGTATTAATCTACTTATCGTATGCTCTGTGGTTGCCACGGGAGTGGATCGTCCACATCAGAAAATAAGTAAGATTATTTTCACTCGGTAAAAGTCCTTGGGTGTTATTTCAAGAAAAATAATATTGTCGAAAAGAAGATTGTAATTATAGCAATGTCTACGAAATTTGAAATTGAAAAGTTCAACGGGAGTAACTTCTCGTTATGGAAACTAAAGATGAAAGCTATCCTGAGAAAGGATAAGTGTTTGGCGGCCATCAGTGGACGTTCCGCCGAAGTCACTGATGAAAAATGGGAAGAGATGGACGGCCAGGCTATCGCAAATCTTCATCTGGCACTAGCAGATGGCGTTTTGTCTAGCATAGAAGAAAAGAAGACGGCGAAAGAGATTTGGGATCACCTCGTAAAATTGTACGAGACCAAATCACTCCACAATAAGATATTCCTTAAGAGGAAACTTTATGCGCTACGCATGAATGAATCTACTTCAGTTAATGAGCACATTAATTCTTTGAATACTCTATTTTCTCAGCTCGCTTCATTAAGTTGCAATATAGAGCCAAAAGAACGTGCTGAACTTTTACTTCAGAGTCTACCTGACTCGTATGATCAACTCATTATTAACTTAACCAATAATGTTCTCTCGGAGTATCTAGTCTATGATGAAGTTGCGGCTGCTATTCTAGAAGAAGAAAATCGGCGCAATAACAAGGAGGACAAACAGGCCGGTTCACGACAAGTGGAGGCCTTGGTGATGTCAGGAGGGAGATCAACGGAACGTGGCCCAAGTGGGAGTCACAATCATGGTAAACCGAAGTCTAAAAAGAAGAAGACCTATACATGCTACAATTGTGGCAAGAAAGGTCACCTGAAGAAGGATTGCCGGAGTTTAAATAACTCAAATCCTCAAGGAAATATTGTAAGCACTTCAGATGATGGGACTGCTTTGGTTAGTGAGGCTGTGGTAGCAAATGAAGGCAGAAAGACATAAAGACATTTGTTGATGTCTGGTTATTTGACTCGGGAGCTACTTTTCACATGACCCCTAGAAGAGAATGGTTCAAACAATATGAACGTATCTCAGGAGGATCTGTATACAGTTGTAATGATCATAAACTAAAGATCATTGGAATTGGAGATATCATTTTGAAGATGCATGATGGTACAATTCGTACTATTCAAGGTGTGCGACACGTGGAGGGTTTGAAGAAGAACTTATTGTCTTTAGGACAATTGGATGATCTTGGTTGTAAGATGGTGATACATGAGAAGATCATGATAATCAAGAAAGGCGCGGTTGTACTTATGAAAGGAGAAAAGGTGGGTGCTAATTTATACATTCTGAAAGGCGAGACGGTACAGGAATCGGAAGCATCTGTTGCTTCGAATAGTTCAAGTGATAAAGTTGCTATGACATGGCATCAAAAGCTTGGACACATGTCTGAACAAGGTATGAAGATTCTTGTGGAAAGAAATCTTATTCCTGGTCTTACAAAGGTATCGCTACCTTTATGTGAGCATTGTGTAATCAGCAAGCAGCATCGCCTGAAGTTTAACACATCAAATTCTAGAAGTAAATTGATTCTAGAATTGGTTCACTCTGATGTGTGGCAAGCACCAGTTCAATCCCTAGGAGGAGCAAAGTATTTTGTATCATTTATTGATGATTACACTAGGAGATGTTGGGTGTACCCAATCAAGAGAAAGGCGGATGTGTTTGAAGTTTTCAAAGTTTACAAAGCACGGGTTGAACTTGAATCTGGTAAAAAGATCAAGTGTTTGAGGACAGATAATGGAGGAGAATACACTGGTGATGAATTTGATAGGTTTTGCAAACAAGAAGGTATCAAAAGGCAGTTCACGACAGCATACACTCCTCAACAAAACGGAGTGGCAGAGCGGATGAACAGAACCTTGTTAGATAGAACAAGGGCGATGTTGGCAACTGCAAGCTTGGAAAAATCATTCTGGGCAGAAGCAGTAAGTACTGCCTGTTACGTGATAAATCGGTCACCATCAACTGCAATTGAGTTGAAATCGCCGATGGAAATGTGGACTGGAAAACCAGTTAATTATTCTGACCTTCATGTATTTGGAAGTCCTGTGTACGCAATGTACAATTCTCAAGAAACGACAAAGTTGGATCCGAAGTTCAGAAAGTGTTTGTTCTTGGGGTATGCTGATGGAGTTAAGAGGTATCGCTTGTGGGACCCCACTGCCCACAAAGTAGTCATCAGCAGAGATGTTGTCTTTACAGAAGACAAAGATCTTGAAGATGTTAGCACTTCAAAAGAAACTATACCGATACAGGTGGGTAATGAATTTCATAAAGATTCTTCTGAAGCAGTACCAGAGCACGATGAAAATCAAGTAGTCGTTGATGAAGCTCCAGCGACTCGTATTTCTAATCGGGAAAGAAAACGTCCAGTGTGGCACTCGGATTATATTATGGAAAGTAATGTTGCATATTGTCTTCTAACAGAGGAAGGAGAGCCAACAACTCTTCGCGAGGCACTGAATCATTCAGATGCATCTCAGTGGATGACGGCTATGCAGGAAGAAATTGAAGCTCTTCATAAAAATAAAACATGGGAACTTGTGCCATTGCCAAAAGGTAGAAAACCTATTGGAAATAAATGGGTGTATAAGATCAAGCGAAATGGCGATGATCAAGTGGAGCGGTATCGTGCAAGGCTGGTGGTTAAAGGATATGCTCAGAAAGAAGGTACGGACTTTAATGAAATATTTTCTCCTGTGGTTCGACTTACAACAATTCGAGTAGTTCTAGCGATGTGTGCTACATTTGATTTGCATCTAGAGCAGCTAGATGTGAAAACTGCATTTCTTCATGGAAACCTTGAAGAAGAAATTTATATGCTTCAACCAGAAGGTTTTGAACTACAAGGAAAAAAGAACTTGGTTTGCAGGTTAAAGAAATCTCTGTATGGTCTCAAACAGGCGCCGAGATGTTGGTACAAGAGATTTGATTCTTTCATAATGAGCCTTGAATATAACAGACTTTATGCAGACCCTTGTGCATATTTCAAGAGGTTTGGGGACAATGATTTTGTCATTTTGCTGTTATATGTAGACGACATGTTGGTTGCAGGCCCCAACAAAGATCGTATTAATAAGCTGAAGGCTCAATTGGCTAGGGAGTTTGAAATGAAAGACTTGGGTGCCGCAAACAAGATTCTAGGGATGCAAATTCACCGAGACAGAGATAATAGGAAGATTTGGCTTTCTCAAAAGAATTATTTGAGGAAAATCTTGGAGCGTTTCAATATGCAAGATAGTAAGCCAATCTCAACCCCACTTCCTACTAATCTCAAGTTATCCTCCGTTATGTGTCCTAGCAGTGAAGACGAGAGGAAGGAGATGTCTCGAGTACCGTATGCATCAGCAGTGGGAAGTTTAATGTTCGCAATGATATGTACAAGACCAGACATTGCACATGCAGTGGGAGTAGTTAGTCGGTACATGGCGAATCCTGGTAAAGAGCATTGGAATGCGGTAAAAAGGATCCTTAAATACATCAAGGGAACCTTAGATGTTGCATTATGTTATGGGGAACCAGAATTTATTGTCAAAGGGTATGTTGATTCAGATTATGCAGGTGATATCGATAAAAGTAAATCTACCACTGCATATGTTTTCAAACTTTGTGGTGGAACAGTAAGCTGGGTTTCAAAACTGCAGTCAGTTGTGGCAACGTCAACAACAGAAGCAGAATATGTAGCAGCTACTCAAGCTACTAAAGAGGCAGTATGGTTGAAGATGTTGTTGGAAGAACTCGGGCACAAACAGAAGAATATCACTTTATTTTGTGACAACCAGAGTGCCTTGCATCTTGCAAGGAATCCGGCATTTCATTCAAAGACAAAGCATATACGAGTTCAGTATCACTTCGTTCGTGAGAAAGTGGAAGAAGGAACCGTGGATATGCAGAAAATTCATACTGATAAAAATGTGGCTGATTTTCTAACAAAGTCAATCAATCGTGACAAGTTTATTTGGTGCCGTTCTTCATGCGGCCTAGCAGAGACGTAAGCAACATCATTGGCAAGGAAGGATTATCGTGTGAAGATTTATTGGGCTTCAATCAAATCTTCAAGTGGGAGATTGTTGAAATATTGAATGGTTGGTGGGTATATGTGGTCAAATACCACATGTGTTTTATGCAATGTTGAATATTAAATTTGGATGGTACAGCCACTAGCCGCATTTTGTTGAGCATACACATTATGAAGACTTTTGCATTCACAAGTTCACCAACCAATCTTGTGTTACTATAAATATGAGCATTATGCAAGCTCATTTCTGCATCTCAAATTACAAGTTATCTTGTATACTAATAATTAAATAGAGAGTTTGTGAGTGTTTAGTCTCCTAATTACAAGAGATATAAAGATTAGTACTTATCCTTGTAATTAGAGAGAAGTGTAATTCCTATTATTCTTATTAGTGAAGCGTTTCTTTCCTTGCCCGTGGTTTTTACCCTTTTGGGGTTTTCCACGTTAAATCTCAGTGTTCCTATTATTGTCGTTATTTCAATTATTACTAGCGGTTTGCTATAATTCGGTGTCGCTTTTCACGACACTAAACTGAATGGAGAAGAAATATCCACTCGCAGCTGCTCGAAACTTTCACAAGCATATCTGTATGGATTGATCTAAGTTTCTTTGCTAAAAAGAATTTATCTCTTAATTGCACGAGAGGCCCTTACATGATTGATGTTTATTTTTGTATCTTATATTTTCTATACAGGTATACAACTAGTCCACATCTATTTAGCGCAGATGCTGAGGTGGCCTTTGCTAGAGTTAGAGATAAGGTATGCTAATGTGTTTCTTTTTATAGGCAGCTGATACCGTTTTCCAAATACTAAGAGTGTATGTATATGTTACTTACCTTTTGATGCATGAATTACTCATGTGGTAAAGCGACTTAGGTTAAAATCTAAAAGCTAGTCCTGATTTTGTGTATTTATATGATTCACTAGTAGTTTGCACATATTACACGTGTGCACAATTTGCTTGTCAGGCTGCAATAAGCATTGTTCTTTAGAGGGCAGTTTTTAAGCTTGTTAATCTAATCAATTTATCAAAAAGACCAAAAAAAATAGTTTTGACAGACCAATAATTTTATTAGAATATATGAATCTTGACCTGTTACACAACACTTCTTTCCTGCTCATGTTGACCGCATATGCTTGTTTTACTGCTTTGCAGCCTATAGTAATTTACTTAGATAGTTAGATGTTTTATAGGTTCTCTTTGTTTTTTCTAAACAAGAAATAACTTTTTTTCAGAATAATCCATGACGCCATACCCTGTACTGTAGTGTTTGAAGGCTGCAGACATATTATAATCACACCTCATTATGGTAAATGTGATTCACAGGTGAAGGTGCCATTATATGGATGTGATTGTTATGCTTATGCGCTTTTGGCGTCTGGGCACGTAGATCTCGTAGTCGAATCTGGTCTCAAAGTAAGGTCTTCACTATGTATTACTCCCTACATATTTACACGTCTTCTAAGGATGACTAACAATAGCTAGTAAAGGTGCTAATTTAAACCCGTTTACCTTAATATTTGGATCTAATTGGGTTTTTCCCCCTCCTAAGTGGCAAGGGGTCAAATAAGTACATTTAATAATATAGCTAAACAGGAAACTGGTAATTTGACAATAGTTGACCAATGTACCTCCATAATCATAAATATAATTTCTGGTTTTCTGTTAGACCTTAATAAAAAATTATTTGAATGGACAAAATAGGTGCCGACAAGTTTGGACCCGTTTCCGTCCATTACCCAAACACCCATTTTGCCACCCATTATAGTTAGTCTTTCATGCAGTGTAAAATCAATTTAGCAAGATTTGCAACTTATCAAGGTAAAGAATTAATATTTGAGCAAATGTCTTACATCACTAATTCTCTGAATTCATCATCATATATGGTTTCTTATGTTCACTGGTATTTTCGTTCAGTGAACGGGAGCCAAAAGATTTTAAAAAAGCAGACTTTGTGCCATATGAACAACAAATTTTTAGGTTGTTATAATGATACTGAAGTACTTCTCTTTTTCAGCCTTACGACTTCCTTTCCCTAATACCAGTGATAGAAGGGGCTGGTGGAGTAATAACCGACTGGAACGGGAACCACCTTACATGGGAGGCCTCTTCTAACTCACAGCCAACAAGTAATATTGTGTTACAAACTCAATCTCACTCTCTTTTTTATTTTCCTTTTGTAGTTTTGTTATATGTTATATGGTCACACACATAACACACCATGAATGTTGCGAGACTTGAAATCTCAACGTTCTGGTTGGTAAGATTTAACTGGCACTTTAACTGTTTTTCTTAAAAATGTGTCGATTTGATGTTTTGTTTTCAATGGGTCAATTGATATCAAATGAGGAAAATTTATCTCCACATTTCATTAATGGCTCTCTCTTTATGTGCCCAGGTTTTAATGTAGTGGCAGCTGGAGATAAACAAGTTCACCAACAAGCCTTGGATTGTTTAGAGTGGCAGTAACTATTGACGCTTTCTTATGTAATAACAATTCATCTGGCACAAGTGCGAGTCTCGATATAAGAAAAAACTGGTTCAGTCTCAATCTCATGAGATATGCAAGTTTTTATTTCTATCTAAACAAACCATTTATCTAATACAGTTATTCTAAAAGTATGACGCATAAACTAGTTGAATGCAAGAGTTTTATTAATCGTACTACTCGTAAAAATTATATAGCTCCGTCCAGTTTTAATGGATGATCTGGTTTTTTATGTATGAAATTTGACTGTTCAAAATAAAGTCTTAGAAAAATAAAATGACATGGTTCAAGAAAAATGATAGACAGGTACACTTATAAAATTTAGTTGAAACAGTTTTAAGAGAAAGTACATTTGTAAGGAAACAGTACATTCAAAATTCATAATAAACCTATTGAACGAAAAAGACAGATGAAATCACATAAATCAAAAACAACATTAATATGTTATTGTATCAACTAGAGTGACAAACTGACAACCAATAGTTTTGTCGAAAAACAGATTATATTGGGATTCGTTCATAATAAACGTAAGGGCCCTAAATCTTTGGAGGTCCTGTGTAATCACAGCATTTGCGCACCCTTAAATAAGGCCTTGGATTTTTCATTGTTTCGTTTCTCATTCTTACTCTTTCCCGAAATCAGCACTGTAATGAGCACTTGACTCCAGCTTCTTTGCCTCATTTAGTTTCCTTACCGCCTGAAATTTTTTATCAAAAACAAAAACACTCAATTAAATACAATTCAAGCATCTACAAAAATGGGATTACAATTTTCTGGCCCCAAGTGAATGTGATAATTTCAATCCACATTTCCCTTGACTAGATTAACATTTGTATTCCAGCAAATGCTTCACATGTATTTGTTCATCAGCAAAGCAATTATACAAAGATTTTAATTACAACGGTTTCAGTTATCTACTTTGTCCCTTTGGTTATTCATATACTAGTCAACATTTTGATTCAACTATTCGGCTCTATTTTTGAGTCAACAGCAAGCGTCGATTCATTGGCGTCTTGACTGCCGTTTAGAGCTAAAATTGAATTCCAGGCAGGATTTAAAACCCATGGAAATTTGATTCTACCATTTCCATGGCGTCTCAATATTATTTTTATTTTTATTTTTTTTTACGTTTTTTTTTTTAAAAAAATATCCTACTTATTGGCCGGAGGTCCACTCGGAAGCAATCTCTTTATTCGTCGAATAGAGAGAGGGATGACTTTCTCTACTTTTGAGTGTTTCACTCTGGGTGGAAAAATGACTTGTTTTTATTCTCGGATAGGGGAATGATTGTCTACATCTCACCTCCCCATACACCACTCATGTGGTATTGAGTTTTGTTGTTGTTGTGTACTTTGATTCAACTAACGGTCGGGTTAGATGCTGCCTTTTGGTTCTACAAGCTCAGTGAACTTGTTCACACTAGTTTGTGCAATCCCAATGAGATCGCTAGATTAATTATTTGCCTTTAACGACAAAGAACAGGTTAGTAACAGTTACCTTCATGAAATCTTCATGGATAACATAATCACGTTCTGCACGGATTGCAGACATACCAGCTTCAGTGCACACATTACGAAGATCGGCTCCATTAAACCCCTGAACCAAATGCCAAGCATCAATTTTAGGTGCTCAAGTAATAAATAATCCAAGGTTGTGTTTGATAAAACATAATGATTAAGCGTTGAATGGTTCAAACTCTGAATGATTCATAGATCCCGATTGAATTTGGTTCTTAATATCAATAACCTTTTGATACTCATTTTTAATGAATGAACACTCTGAATGGCGTAAAATTAACGTATTAACCTTATAGATGAATATATAAAAGAATACATTTGTTTGATAAGTGTTATGGATTTAATACAAGGAGGGTATCAAAAGAAATGGGGAGTTGAACGATTAAGAGAGTATTTTACTGCACACATTTTATTCATGCTCTTTGCCCTACTGTTGTGCATTACTGCTATATGTGTCCCCTTTATGGTTACTGTGTATGGTTGCTTCTTGCTAGGCGCTCATTACTCGTACAGGTACGTATCATTTGCCCTCTCTATTTCGTTCTTATGAGCTCTTCGGGCCGGAGGTCCTTTAGGAAGCAATCTCTTTTGCGCTAGAGTAGAGGGAGGGACGACCTTATCTAGGCGCGGGTTCTATACCCACGGGTGGAGTAGTGACTTCCTTCTAATCTAGGGTACGAGGAATGATTGTCTACACTCACCTCCCCCATACCCCACTTTCGTTGGATTGGGTATTGTTGTTGTTGTTTACTGCACACATTTTTGTCATTTAGCATCATCTAGCACCATTTGTCATTTCAGATGTCACAAATGAATGCACTGAATTTGAACCGTTAGGCCATTTAGGCTGATCATCCCATTAATCAAACACATCCAAAGAATGTTAAAAAGAAACTTTTTTTATTACCTCTGCAAGCTTGACAACCGCTTCGTAATCAATTTCACCATGTTTTGCAATTCCAGCAGCATGAATTTTAAGGATTTCCATTCTTGACTGCTCATTCGGTAACGGGATCTCTATTTTCCTATCTAATCGACCAGGGCGCAAAAGAGCAGGGTCAAGAACATCAGGTCTGTTTGTCGCCATTATCATTTTTACCTGTAAGACATCCATTAAATCATAAAAGTGTCAATCTATATGAAATTTAAGCTGCTGTTGTCCAATTAAACCTTGTAAAGTTGTAATGTTTCAAACCTTTCCAAGCTGATCAAATCCATCAAGCTGATTGAGCAACTCCATGAGTGTTCTTTGTATTTCACGGTCGGCACTAGTTCCCTCACTAAAACGACGGCCACCAATGGCATCAATCTCGTCCATAAATATGATGCAGGGCTTAAATAATCAATAAACAACAATAACAACACTTGTTAAAAATGTAACTGATAAAGTGTTGCGATAATGAATTGAGTAATTAAAAATAACAAAAAGATTTAAGGAAGTAACAATACTTGGTGATCACGAGCATAACTAAACATCTCCCTGATTAGTCTTGCACTCTCACCGATGTACTTATCGATAATGGCACTTGATACGACCTGTTAAGTTTTGTACAAATGTTAGACATACACAAGTTGACACCAATTTAAAATATGAGAATGATCTACATAACTAGAAACGGCAAGTGGGCGGGTTCATACGTGATGTGGTCATAGGAAAAACATTTTTTTCGTTTTAAAAGTGAACTTATAAAGGTTTAATGTGTTAATTATGGTAACAGAAACAATGAATAAAATGAACAAGATGTTAGTACGCTTATATGCATTAGAAAATCTTCGGAAACTTTCAAACTGTCTCCCTTTTAGCTAAGTTGTTACACCTTTACCATTTGATTTGTTACATCTAAAACATAACCGATTCAGACCCTTTTACAAGTAAATGAGTCGAACTGTCACCCTTATAGAAATGTTGCAAAAATCATTACTCGGGGAGTAGTCGGTCGGGAATACTTAAGGAGTACTTGCATGTTGACCAAGTTTGACTTTGACCGACTTTTGACCGATTTTAACACACAAAACAGAGAAACATTTTTTGTCCATCTTTAAAGTTAACTTATAAACGCTTAATGTGTTAATTATGGTTAAAAACAATTAATAAGATGATTGAAAAGATTTTTGTACGCTTATATGCATTATGAAATTTTCATACAACTTTCAACCAGTATCCCTTTTGGCTAAATCTTTACCTTAACCATTTGATTCGTTACATGTAAAACACAGTTGATTCAGACCCTTTATAAATGAAAGAAAATAAAAACCTTCAAGAAATTGGCATCTATATTGCTCGCAATTGCTCTAGCTAGTAGTGTCTTGCCGGTACCAGGAGGTCCATACAGAAGAACACCCTAATCATATTAAAAGGAATTGCAAAAAGTTAGGAATATAATTATAAATTAGAAATAGAAATTTTCATTATAATGTATAAAGACTTCTCAATATTCAGATTTTTATTGAAAAAGCCATATGTACCTTTGGTGGCTTGATGCCAACCCTTAAAAAAAGCTCGGGATTCATAAGAGGCAACTCTATAGATTCCCTAAGCTCCCGAATCTGATCCGATAGCCCACCAACAGCAGAGTAACTAACGTTCCCAGGATCTTCATGAAGCATGTTATAAACAACTGGATCGACCTTCACATTGTTAATTAAGTGTTAATCAAGACAAACTAAAAATAAAAAAAAATAAAAAAAATAAAAAAAATCAAGCGTATAAACTAACTTCACGAGGAAGTGCTCTCATAATAGTCAATGTCGTCATGTCAAGAACGACTCTAGTTCCAGCAGTAAGTTTTTCCTTGTCCACTTTAGTGCGGCATCCAACCACGTACCTTGGACCACTGCTTGCTTTAACTATCACTGCAATATTATAAAAAAATTAATAATATTATTTTGTAACTGTCTGCAACTTCTGGAACAGTATGATACACTTATCATTGATGAAAACCCCATTGTACATCCATGAAGATATTTAAATTATTACTATTTTAAACATTCCCTACATTGATTTGTCATTATCTATGCAAACTGAATCCTAAAAATAAAAAAAATAAAAAATAAAAAAACAATACAAGTACAACTTATTAGTAAATGTAAAGGGAGAGATTTTTACATCGTTCATTGTCCAGAGGCCTTAAAACTTCGCCAATGATCTGCCCAACACTTTGAAGAGACTTCAAATCATCTTCTGTTTTGGCATAATCTTTCTTTGTACTTCGTAATGCATCCCTAACTGCATCCATAAGTTTTGGATATGGTTAATCTAGCAGTAAAGGTAGCCATGCAATAGAGGTATGGTACCAATTAATTATATCATCTAATAGTTTTGTGAGTAACGTTTGTGTTAAAAACTTAACAATTCCTCTTTATTATTATTATTACTTCCCTACTAGGTACATTGTTAGCCAGAAAATACTCTTCTTACACTTCCCTACTAGGTACATTGTTAGCCAGAAAATACTCTTCTTACACACACACACAGAAACATACAAAAGCATATAACCATGAACCACATTATATACAATAAAAAAGTACAACCCAACCCGTTCTGACCCAACACCGAAAATTTACCATGTTCGCCCAACACCAACCTGTGTGAAATATCCATTTTTTTTACCTTTGCTTTGACTATATGTTGATGCCATCTTAAATTGTATTTAACAAGTCATTCTTTCATTGACTTTTCTATCGTTTAGTAACTTTTGTTAACGGAGGTCAAAAGTCGCTAAAAGAATGACTTTTTCAATACAAATTATCAACACATAGTCAAAGCAAAGGTAGAAAATTGGATAGATCACTTAGGTTGGGTGTTGGGAAAACATAGTTAATTTTCGGTGCTAGGTCAGAACGGGTCGGATTGTACCTACTATTTTATTGTATACAATGTAGCTCATAGTTATATGCTTTTGTATCTTTCTATCTGTATGTGCGAAGAGTATTTTCTGGCTAACTACGTACCTAGTAAGGGAGTTATACTAATAGTATAATAATAAACAAGTGTTATTATTACATTTCTAACACAAACAATACTCACCAAACTATTAGATGATATAAGTAATTAGTACCATACCTCTATTACATTAAGAAAAAATCACATATGAATATGTTAACCTCAAGTAGAGACAATAATAAGTAAATACAATATACCAGTAAATAACTGCTTGGTTCAATCTCACAAGCAAAAATAATCTTGTGAAACAATAACTAAATTGGGGTAATACCATATAAGCTGATGAAAAGTTAATAGAACAAAAATCACAAGCGACCTAAAAATGTGATCATTCAAATTACAAGCAGTTATGCTAAGCACAATAACTAGCTATAGAGCCAACATCTTATACTAACTCCGCCTAAACCAAAATAGAATACAAATACAACCAATAAATAGGACCAAGCCCCCAAAAAATTCGCCAAAATTGTCACCAGTGGGCATTCAAGTACAAAACATATAGATGCAGCACACCTAATTCAGAATTTCATAACTTCCATTGATTAGTTTGTCCATTTAGCGCCCACAATATAATATTTTAGCATTTAGATCTACAAGAACGTAATTACATCAACAAAAACAAATAGAAACTTCAAAGTATAACAAAAAATTTACATCAAATTTTTTTAGAAGATTTACTTTAAAGTGCTAACCCTAGACCACATAAATATACAAACAATACATTTTAAGCATAGACGAAAATCTCTAATTAAGCATATATACTAGAAAACATACACGAAATTACAAACCCTAAATTAAGACTATGTCATAAGGATTCAAATTAAATTAATTTAGAGATATCTGACCTCCTCGAACTCGAGAATCGAGCTCTTTATGCTGAAGCATCTTCTTCCTGTACTCCGTCACCGCTGCACGGCGGCGAACGGCATCTTCTCCCTCGCTCGACATCGGAAAATAGTCGCCCGTGATTGTGTGTGTTTGATCGATCAACTCGCTTGTCGTTCAAGACAACTTCATCAGCCACGATAAACACTGGGTCTTTGTACTTTGTATGTACTTGTTGTACTCTGTATATATGAATTATGAAATATCATTGGGCCGATAGCTTAAAGCCCAATTGTAGTTTTATTCAGATTCTGGCCCTTGAACCATCACATAAATTATGATCCCACGACTACACCACCCACGCGATTATTTCCCGCAGTTGCAATTGCAAAACCGGTCCCCAACTGTTGTTCTGGAGAAAACCCGGACCAATTCAAGGGCATGGTCGGTAAAAAACACCCCTCCCCGTTGCCACCGCAACGCGATGTGCGAAATGCGATCTTGAGTGGATTTCAAGATCAAGGGAATATCCTTGTGTGCAATGTTGTCACACCAGGGAATTGAACTTCCAACCTCTAACAAAGAAGTATGTGCTATTACCACTGAACTAACAACAGAAGGATAATCCGGTAATCAACTTACTAGTAAAAATAAGCAAATGTATTATAAACGCTACTTTTGCAGGATTTTCTTTTGTTTAAAAAAGTATGTTTTTTGATATTGTTTGACGGAATTATAGCAAGTGACCTGGATACAAGCAAACCAATCACCAAAGAGCCAATGACTTGGTGATATCGAGGTCACCCTTACAATCTTGAGATTGAGAGTTCGAGTCCTGCGTGGTGTATATATTTTCGTGTTAGTTAGGTGGGTGTGTGAGTTTGCTTTAAAAAAAATACCAATCACATGAATACCATGGAAACACAACATACACACCAAAAGATTGTGCAACCATCAGTTAACAATTACTCATGAAATATCTCATTCATGTAAAGCTTATGTGTTACTAAACCAAATATAACCATAACATATAATATATACATTCAACAAAATAACACTCCTTATACAATTATCATCAATATTTAAAAACAATGACCGCCGAAGAGTGTCACGTAATGATGTTTCCATGGTTAGCCTTCGGACACATGCTACCGTTTCTTGAGCTCTCAAAGAAACTTGCAGCAAATGGCATTAAAATCTCATTTGTTTCCACCCCAAAAAACTTACAAAGATTACCTTCAATTCCTTCAAATATATCAAAAAACATCAAACTGGTAGAAATCATACTACCAAAAGTAGATGGTTTACCTGAAAACTGTGAAGCCACCATTGATATCCAACAAGAAGAAACACAGTTTTTAAAAAAGGCATATGACAAATTACAACAACCTTTCCAAAAACTTCTTATAAACAATACCCCTGATTTAATTCTCATTGACTTTTCTCCATATTGGGTATCTGAAATTGCTACTAAATTTGGTGTGTCTACTGCGTTTTTCAGTGTGTATACTGCTGCTACTCTCGCGTATATGGGCCCACCAGACGAGTTGAGGTGGGGCCATAAACGAAAAACACCCGCGTCATTCACAGTTGCACCAGATTGGTTTCCTTTTCATTCTTTAGTGGCGCATAGGCCTGATTATGCCCCAACAATGCTTCGGAACTTGTACGTTCCTGATGAATCTGGTAAGTCAAGTGGTCAAAGACTAAGCACAATAATTGAAGGATGTAAATTTGTTGTAATTAGAAGCTGTAAAGAGTTCGAAGGCGAATATATTGATCTTCTCCAAAAGCTATATCAAAAACCAGTGCTACCAATAGGCATACTTCCACCAGAAACAAAAAAAACAGAAATTGCAGTTGACTCAAGTTGGTCACAAAGATTCAAATGGTTAGACACAAAAAAGTCAAAATCGGTGTTATTTGTAGGATTCGGTAGTGAATACAAAATGCCAATTGAACAAGTACATGAGTTGGTTTATGGGCTTGACCTTTCCGGGGTTAACTTTATATGGATTTTGCGAAAGCCCAAAGGGGTTGATGGGTCGGACCTATTGCCGCCTAATTTTGAAGTTTTGATGTTTGATAAAGGTGTGGTTTGTGTTGGTTGGGCGCCACAAATGGAGATTTTAGGACACCCGTCAATCGGAGGGTGTCTTTTTCATTCTGGTTGGGGTTCGATTATTGAATCGTTAGGGTTTGGGCACCCGTTGATTCTTATGCCTATGGTAGCTGATCAAGGACTATGTGCTAAATTGTTAGTTGAAAAGAGAGTTGGTTATGAGGTGCCAAGAAATGAAGATGGTTCATTTAGTAGAGATATGGTGGCAAAATCTGTTAAGTTGGTGATGGAATCAGAAGAAGGGGAACAAATAAGAAAAAATGCTTCCCAAATGCAGTCTGTTTTTTGTGACAGCAATCTTCATAATGACTACATAAGTTCATTTGTTGGTTATTTTCGGAAGATCAAAAGAATTGAATGTGTTGGAAGCTTCGACGAGCCCAACACACCACTATAGAGGATCTAGACTATACTAGACTCACTACACCAACACTTTGACGTTGGTTAGCCTTTAATTTTATAAATCCTTAGTGCACAATGTACTTAGGCGACAGTGTCGACCATATATCTTTAGGCGGTATAACCGACCATGTATTACTTAGGCGGCAGAGCCGACCATATAATAAGAACAACAAAAGTGCACTAAGAATTTAAACACAAACTAAGGCTTGATCGGGAAACTTAACAAAAACACTTATATTAAATTACAATTACAATATTACTTACAAGCTTTATCTTCTCTACTTTCGCTAACTCACACTCTTCTTCTCTTCTTCACAACTCACTTCTTATTTCACTCTCACAACTTCACACAACACAAATGAAATCTCCTCCCATATTTATACTACTCCATGGAACATTCTAGAACCTAGATATTTCCATGGATATATAAATATCTAGATATTTCTACAACCTACAAATATCTAGATTTTTCTTTTACATTTCAATTTCTAGATTTTTCTCTCATATTCTAATATCTAGATATTTTACCCATATACATTTACTAATTCCATATTATTCTAAATTTGCATTGTATTTTAACACTCCCCCTCAATGCAAATTTTCTTCCAACGATGTCTTGCAGACCATTCCAAGTGCTTCTCTGAATTTTGTAAACTTCGGTTTACTTAGGCTCTTGGTGAATATATCTGCAACCTGTTCATCTGTCTTTGTTGGCACCATCTTGATCTCCCCTTCAAGGACCTTCTCGCGAACATAGTGATAGTGTACTTCTATATGTTTTGTTCTTGCGTGAAAGACTGGATTCTCTGCTAGACGTATAGCTGATAGGTTATCGCAGAAAAGTTCTACTTGATAGTCTGTTGATTGATGAAGATCTTCCATTAGTTGTTTCAACCATGTAATTTCTTGTGTTGCTGATGCTGCCGATCGATATTCTGCTTCAGTGCTTGACAAGGATACTGTTGGTTGTCTCTTGCTACACCATGATATTACTCCTGATCCAAGACTAAACATGTATCCAGTTGTTGACCGTCGTGTATCATAGTCTCCAGCGTAATCGGCGTCACAATATCCAGTCACGTGACATTCTTTTGTTTTCTTGTACAAAATGCCAAAGTTAATAGTACCTTTAACATACCTTAAGATGCGTCGTACAACATCAAGGTGAGGCTTCTTCGGATTGCTCATGTATCGACTAACCACTCCAACTGCATAAGATATGTCTGGCCGGCTTAGTGTGAGATAAACAAGACTTCCGACCATCTTTCGATACATGGTAACATCTTGAAGACTTTTTCCTTCATCTGCTCGTAATTTTGTATTCGGATCCATCGGAATTGAGATAGGTTTGCAATTAAGCATTCCGTACTTTTGTAAAAGATCTCGCGCATATTTCTGTTGTCCCAGAAATAATCCTTCTCTTTTCTGCTCTATTTCGAGTCCAAGAAAATGTTTGAGTTCTCCAAGCTCCTTCATATGAAATCTGATAGACAGATTCTCTCTTGTTCTTTGAATCTCCTCATAGTGATCTCCCGTGATAATTAAGTCATCCACATATACTAGCACTATGGCTAGTTTTCCTTGATCTTGTTTCACAAATAAACTAGAATCTGAAGGAGCAACTGTGAAACCACTTTTTACTAAAAACTCGCCAATCTTCCCGTACCAAGCTCTTGGAGCCTGCTTCAAGCCGTATAGTGCTTTCTTTAATTTGTAGACATGGTCAGGATGAGACTTGTTCTCAAAGCCTCTTGGTTGCTCCATATAAATTTCTTTGTCAAGTTCTCCATGTAAGAAAGCGTTCTTGACATCCATCTGCCACAGCTTCCAAGATTTGCTAGCGGCTAAAGCTAGTAGAGCTCGAATTATTGTGATCTTCGCCACTGGACTAAACGTTTCTTCATAATCCAGCCCATATTGTTGAGAAAAACCTCTAGCAACAAGTCGAGCTTTATACCTTTCAATGGAGCCATCTGATCGAGTCTTCACCTTGTAAACCCATTTACAAGATATTGGTTTTACATCTTTTGGCTTTGGAACTAAACTCCATGTCTGATTTTATTTTAGTGCATTAATTTCTTCTTCCATCGCTTTCTGCCATTCTCGACTTTGCGCTGCTTCTTCATAAGTAGAAGGCTCAATAGGTATTGATTCATCCACATGAGCAGCATTGGCATACCTTGGATTAGGTTGTCTCAGCCTTGTTGATCTTCTTAATTCTTGTACATGCTCCTCGGCATCTATTTGCCTTGGACGAACCTCTTCGGATGTAGATTGATGTACCCCAGTTTTCCATGGACTCGTTTCCTTAGAGTACGACCCATCTCCTTCTTTAATTGGATCCGATATGTGCTCTTTACTTTCTTCTTTTCTTCTGGAACTTCTTCTAATTCATGAGATTCTGGAAGCTCTATCTTTTGAGGTGACCACCATGAAGAAGCTTCACCAAATACCACATTTCTTGAAGTATAACACTTTCCAGTATTTGGATCACAACATCTCCATCCTTTTCTTGATTCATCATAACCTACAAAAATGCATCGAATTGCCTTCTTATCAAATTTGCTTCGGAGATGATCTGGCACGAAGACGTAGCATACACATCCAAAAATCTTGAGATGATTGACGGTTGGCTTGATCTTCCATAATCTTTCATATGGTGAAATATATCCCAATTTTGTTTGCGGGAGTCTGTTAATCACGTATGAAGCCGTCCTCATACATTCGGCCCAAAATCTTCCTGGTACATTCTTACCATGAAGCATACTTCGACAAGTTTCAGCAAGATGACGATTCTTACGTTCTGCCACTCCATTCTGTTGTGGAGTATTAGGGCAAGTTAATTGCCTTCTGATCTTGTGCTTCTCAAGATACATATTGAACTCAGTCGATAAATATTCTCCTCCATTATCTGTGCGTAAGCACCTAATCTTATTATTGAGCTCACTTTCTATCTTCTTCTTGAACTCTTTAAACTTCTGAAAAGTCTCCGACTTTTCCTTCATGAAGTAAACCCACACATACCTTGAGAAGTCATCAATGAATGTCACCATATACTTCATTCCTCCAAGTGATGTTTGTTTCACTGGGCCGAAGACATCTGAGTGTATGAGCTCTAGTGGTGTCTTGGACTGATGCGCGGACTCCTTGAATGGCAATTGGTGAGCTTTTCCAAATTGACATCCAGCACATATTGTATCTGTTCGGATATCAAATTGAGGAAGCCCATTTACTATGTGTTTCACCATCATCCCCTTCAACTTGTTGTAGCCAACATGCCCAAGACGTTCATGCCAAAGATCAGTCGTCTCATTCTTTCGAGTCTTATCCACATATGCTGTTTCAGCAGATAGTACATAGACCGACTCTATTCTTCTTCCTTGCATAATTGGATTGCCAACCACCTTCACTCTCTTGAATACGGACACATCTTCTGGTCCAAAGAGCACATAATTTCCTTCTGCTGTCAATTGTGGTACTGATAGTAAATTCTTCTTTAGGCCAGGGACAAGATACACCCTCTCGAGTTGGAGCTTATGAGAGCCGCCTTCATTTGGAATTATTGTCTTTTCAATGTGAGAAATAGACAACCTTGAATTGTCGGCTGTCAACACGACTCTCTTTCCTTTGTAATCATCCATTTCTTGCAGCTTCGTCTCATCATTGGTCATATGATTTGAGCACCCAGAATCGATGATCCAATCATCTTTGTAGTTTATTTTTGACTTTAAAGTTGTTGTAAGAGCTTGATCATCTATGTCAGCTTCAACAGAGAGTCCAGCTTCTGCATCCCATGTTTTCTCATTAATGGTTGCTTCGAATGTGACCTCTTTCTTCTCATCTCTTGCGACGGACACATTTTCTTCGAAAGTTCGCCTCCTGGGGAATCTACAATCTCGAGCAAAATGACCCTTCTTGCCACAATTGAAGCATTCACCATTCTTTCTCTTATCATTCTCTCCATATTGTTGGCGATGATATTTTCTTCCTTGTTGAGCTCCTCCTGAAGCGTTGCCTTTTGATTTTGGGTGACCCTTCCACCCATATGTATTACTTTCTTTCATCGCCTCTTGTCTTCGAGATGTTGCTTTCTTCTTATTGGTGAAGAGTGCATCTTCTCCGTCTTTTAAGGTTACTTCATTCATATGCTTGGCTAATGCCTCTTGATTAGCCAATAAATTCTCCAGCTCTATTAATGATGGTTGAGTAGGCCATCCTCTCACAGCGGATATAAATTCATTATACTCGGATCTTAAGCCGTGGATGATAATTCTCTTCATCCTTGCATCACTCACTTTCTCTTCAGGAGCTAGTTGAGATATCTCATGACAAATAGATTTCACCTTGGTGAAATACTGAGAGATAGATAGACTTCCTTGTGAGATACCTGCGAGCTCATTTTCCAAGAGCTGGAGGCGTGCTTCATTCTTCTTTGAAAATAATTTTTCAAAAGTTTCCCAAGCTGCCTTTGGTGTTTTCTCGTCACGGATGTGCTCCAATAGATCCTCCTCGATTGTAGTCTTCAATATAAATAAAGCCTTCCCGGCCTTGATGTTCCATTTTCTTAAGGCTTTAGCATTTTCTTTCGGTAGAGGCATTGTGTCACTGCCAGCAACTATTTCCCATAAATCCTGTCCTTGTAGGTAGGATTCTATATAAGTTCGTCAATAACCATAGTTGTGGTTATTGAGACTCTTGATTCCACTGCTCGTACTTGCAAGATCTGCCATCATGACGTCCAACATTCAATAAGCTTGGTCCCTGACCGATGAGCTTTCACAGTTCCTAACTGTGCTCCGACAGAATCTCCCTTAGAGCCTTGGTGAAAACAAGTCGATGTAAACGTCCAACGTTTACCGATTTCCTCCACTTGAAATGGTCACGAACGACCCGCTCTGATACCAATTGTTGGAAGCTTCGACGAGCCCAACACACCACTATAGAGGATCTAGACTATGCTAGACTCACTACACCAACACTTTGACGTTGGTTAGCCTTTAATTTTATAAATCCTTAGTGCACAATGTACTTAGGCGACAGTGTCGACCATATATCTTTAGGCGGTATAACCGACCATGTATTACTTAGGCGGCAGAGCCGACCATATAATAAGAACAACAAAAGTGCACTAAGAATTTAAACACAAACTAAGGCTTGATCGGGAAACTTAACAAAAACACTTATATTAAATTACAATTACAATATTACTTACAAGCTTTATCTTCTCTACTTTCGCTAACTCACACTCTTCTTCTCTTCTTCACAACTCACTTCTTATTTCACTCTCACAACTTCACACAACACAAATGAAATCTCCTCCCATATTTATACTACTCCATGGAACATTCTAGAATCTAGATATTTCCATGGATATATAAATATCTAGATATTTCTACAACCTACAAATATCTAGATTTTTCTTTTACATTTCAATTTCTAGATTTTTCTCTCATATTCTAATATCTAGATATTTTCTTATACATATTAATATCTAGATATTTTACCCATATACATTTACTAATTCCATATTATTCTAAATTTGCATTGTATTTTAACAGAATCCACCTATAATGCATAGGAAATCAATCCTCCTTCTAATCTTTCATATGTACATATCTATCTTTATATTCTAATCTATATATTAATAACGTAATAATTGTAGATTTAGACCATTAAATAATTTTGTTCATATTAATCATCACCGATGATCTAAATTAGTAATGACTGATTAGATAATTGTAACATAAAGATTATAATTAGAAGTTTTCTGAACATAGCTATCTACCTATACTTAAGATTTTAAGAAATGCATTCGATGTTTGTACATTGTTAATAACTACTCCACTAACTTACTAGTAAGTAGTAACTAACTTTTTAACTATTTTGTAATATTACTTGTGTACAATTTTTTTATTTATTAAAAATAGCTTTTATAATTATCAAATTATAATTTCAAATTTGTAGATCAACACCATTTTATTTGTAGAATCCGAGTAACTATTACTCCTTTATTTGTAGAATCCGATTACAAATTTAAAAAAAAAAAATATATTATTATTTACATGTTAATTTTCAATAACAGTTTAATTTAATGCAAATTTTTTTTTAAAAGACAAACTCACACAAACTATTAACACGAATATTTACAACCACGAATATGTCTCAAGTGGGACTTGAATCTTCAACCTCTTGGTTGAAGGCCACCACGATACCGCTGGGCCAAATACCCTTTGGTTGCAATTATTATTGCCTTATAACATCATATTTTAATTTTATTTTTTCAAGTTCTAGCAATGCAATTTCAACAAACTCATGCTATAATTTATAATCGTACTTTTTGTTATAATTCAGTAGGCTTATAACTACCTTTAGTGGCCTAGTTCTTGACTGTAGACTAATAAGTATATAGAGAGAATATGAGAGAATATGAGAGAATATATATTTTAGTGTGTCTTTTATAAACTCATAACACACATATTTATACTCAAAAAATTTACTATACAATATCTATAATAATAATAAAATTAACATCCAATTTAACTTTTATAACACTCCCCCTTGGATGACAATTTTATTAGAGAATAACTAGTACTGCCTCGTTAAAAACCTTGCTAAAGAAAACCCATTGGGATAAAACTTTAGCTAAGGGAAAAAGAGTGCAGCATAGAGTTGACTCCCCCTCAAGTAGGCAACGCCTGATTTGTTACATCTTCTGAACATGCCTCATGCCAATATTATGAATGTGTGTTCTGAAAATAGCAGTTGG
Source organism: Rutidosis leptorrhynchoides (assembly GCF_046630445.1). Classification (NCBI taxonomy): domain Eukaryota; kingdom Viridiplantae; phylum Streptophyta; class Magnoliopsida; order Asterales; family Asteraceae; genus Rutidosis; species Rutidosis leptorrhynchoides. The sequence goes on from NC_092334.1 coordinate 66,556,750, forward strand.
AAGTGCTTTGGTGAAAAAGGTCAGCAGAGTTTTTGCTGGACTGAACATATCTCATTTCAATCTGGTTGTCCTTAATGAGATTTTGAGTGTATGAGAAGAATCTAGGAGGTATGTGTTTTGTTCGGTCACTTTTGATATACCCTTCTTTCATCTGTGTTATGCAAGCTACATTATCTTGATAGATAGTTGTTGGACTTTTATCGCGTTATAGTCCACAAGAATCAGAAATGAGTTGTGTCATTGATCTCAACCAAAAACATTCCCGAGTAGCTTCATGTAATGCAATCACTTCGGCATGATTTGATGATGTTGCAACAAGTGTTTGTTTTGAGAACGTCATGATATTGCGGTGCCTCCATTTAGGAATACATATCCAGTTTGAGATTTAGCTTTATGTAGATCAGATAAATAATCTGCATCTGTATAACCAAACAAATCTTGTTTCGAGTTGTTAGAATAAAATAATTATAAATCAGTAGTTCCCCGAAGGTATCAAACTATTTGTTTGATCCCATTCCAATGTCTTTTGGTAGGGGCTGAGCTGAACCTCGTCAACAAATTAACTGCACAAGAAATGTCAGATCTTGTATAATTTGTAAGATACATAAGAGCCCCAATTGCACTAAAATATGGAACTTCTGAACCAAGAAGATCTTCATGATCTTCTAGAGGATGAAATGGATTAGTATCAATATTAAGATCTAACAACCATATGAGTACTTAATGGTTTTTGTCTTGTCCATATTAAAATATTTTAAAATCTTTTCGGTATAAGTTGTTTGATGTATAAGTAAGTCATTAGTTATATGCTCAATATGTAAATCAACGTAATACTTGATTTTTTTTTTTTAAATCTTTCTTTAGAAGTTGAATGGCTTCATAGATTTCTTTATTTAAGATAATTGATATAAACAGCTATGATCACATATCCGAACATTGTTTTTATAAAACACACGTGCAAATAAGTTTATATGTATACCTTTTTCTTATCAAGTAGTAATTTAATCGATTATACCACATACGTCCCGATTGTATAAACCCATTTAGAAATCTTTGTGATTTAATGGAATATATTCCATTGGGTTTTGCATTAGATGCTTATGATACCTTAACCCTTCAGGTATATTCATATATATATCATTATTAAGTGATCCATACAGATAAGTAGTAACAACATCCATGAGATGCATTTAAATAACTACCAGTTTGATTAAGTATCTAATAAGTAATTGTATTCATTATAGGAGGATAAGTTTTTCTCCTAATTCATTTCTGGTCTTTGTGGGAAATCTTGAGTTACAAGTCAAGTTTTGCCTTGTAACTTCATTTGCACATTTCTTTTTGGATAAAAATTCATTTGTATCCCATTGTTTCACATCTTTAAAAGTGATAACGATTGATCCAAAAACTTTTCTTTTATTGAGCGATTCTAATTCAGCTCGTATTACTCCTTTCTGTTGAGTTCAATCACGTCTATTTTGATATTCAATGACAGATTTTGGTTCCAGATCATCATCTTTATTCATGATGTCATTGTAACATTATATGAAAATATCTCATCAACATTTTTCATTTCATTTCAGTTTCATAATATTGCATAATTTATTGCAATTTATGTATTTACATTTATCAATATCCTCTGCAGAAGGAGTATTAATTTGTGGTTCTTCTTGAACACTTTCTTTTACCTCATTATCAGCCGATTTTCTTTTTTGAGCATTTTTATCTTTGGAACCAATTGGTCTCCCACGTTTCTTCCGTAGCAAAGACTCATAAGTGACATTATTGCCAGCTTTTGTAATTTCAATTCTAGCTGAAATTACTGCTGGTATATATGATTTAGTCACTTATTTTTTGTATCTTTAAATGCATAAAGTAATTAATTTGCAAGTTCTTGCATATGCATTATATTTGAACTTTCTTTTCGCATTCTTTTGTGCGATGATCAATATTCCTTAATTGATGTTCACACCATGAAACATCATTTTATTTATATTTCATTTCTCCCCCTAATATAGGGAACAATGTTTCATTAAAGTGACAATCGACAAAACTTGCTGTAAAAACATCACCCGTCATGGGTTCAATATATCTTATGATTGAAGATGTTTCATATCTAACATATATTTCAATCCTTCTTTGAGGAACCATTTGTTGTGATTGTTCAATTAAAAATACACTGCACAACCAAATGTTCTAAGATGGAAAATATTCGGTCTCCACCAAAATTAAGTTGGTAATGGAGAATATTTATAACTTGCACTTGATTTAATTCGAATTAATGTCACATCATGTAAATTTACATGTCCTCATATAAATATTGAGAGTTTTGTACTCATTTCTAATTGTCTAGTTATTAGCTGTAAGCGTTTATCTATTGATTCAGCTAAACCAATTTTGTGTATGCACATGAGCAACTGGATGTTCAACAACAATCCTTGTAGACATATAATAATCATTAAAAGCTTGAGATGTTAACTCACCAGCATTATCAAGTCTCATCCTTTTAATGGTGTAATCAGAATAATGTGTTCTTAATTTAATAATTTGTGCAAGAAACTTTGCAAATGCCATATTACGACTTGATAACACACAAACATGAGACCATGCGTTAGATGCGTCTATTAGAAAAATGGTCCACATGATGGATGAATTGGTCCATATATATACCCTTGAATTCTTTCAAGAAACATTGGTGATTATTTCTCAATGTGCTTTTCATTAATCGCCATATGTGCTTTTCATTAATCACCATATGTGTTTTTCGTTAATCACTATATGTGCTTTTCATTAATCACTATATGTGCTTTTCATTAATCACCATATGTGATTTTCATTAATCACCATATGTGCTTTTCATCATATATCATTTTCACCATATGCGCTTTTAATCATATGTGCTGCGCTTTTCGTCATATGCACTTTTCATTATATGCGCTTTTAATTATATGCGCTGCGCTTTTCATCATATGCGTTTTTTATCATATGCGCTTTTAATCATATGCGCTGCGCTTTTCATCATATGCGCTTTTCATCATATGCGCTTTTCGGTGCTACATAGATATTTCTCATTTTCGATTATCATTGACTGATAATCATATCCATTATGATATATATCAGAGAAACTTAACAAATTTATCTTTGATTTGGGAGAAAACAAGACATTGTTTACCAAAAAGTTCGTACCATTTGGTAATATGAAATTTTGCCTTTTTCGTTCCTTATATCAAGTTTGCAAGAGCTGATATAGTATTTATAATTCCTTCATTTGATTTAAATCAATGAAATATTTCTTAGATTTGATCATAGTGTGTATGTTACTACTATCTGCAATACATAGGTCTTTACCATTTAATTGATGTTGTATTTCAGCAGGATTCATACTAAAACTTCAAATAAGATAAGCAAATAATGAGTTATATTTCAGCAAGATAATCAAATTATATTACCTGCAAACAAGTTATAATCTGAAGTACATAAAAGATAACACTTAATAAAACATATGCGTTATGGTCTAAAACCATTTATTTATGAGTGATACATAAAAAAAACTAGGCATCTTAGAAAATTCAAACCATTCAAGTCTCAAGGTAGCTCAGGGTTAATTTAATAAAGATTTGTCAACAGATTCACTCTCGTTTTCTTTTCTTTTGGGACTTATTTGTAGAGCTAAACAAGATGTTCATGTATTCAAGAAATACTAGACTGATGATCCACGTTACCAGATCATTAATAAGAATCTCCGGAATTTTTATAAGAGCGTCTACTAATATCTTTAATTTTATTCTTTCATGGATCACCGTTATTATTATTATTATTTTTTTGATAATTAATATCGTATCTATCTTTGAGTATTTTCCATAATACACTTGGATTTTCGATCATATAATATGTAGATTCTAAGGACTCGTCAATATGTTTGCTAAGAAAAATACTTACTATTACTTTCTCTTGTTCGGAATAATTGTTATTTTCATTCAGGGTTTCTAAAATACCGTTTGATTCGAGATGTTTTTCTACATTCATAACCCATGTTAAGTAGTGTTCCCACTTGTTCTAAATGAGCAAATTTAAGCCTTTTCAAATTCGACATTTTCTATTATCAAAAAGATGAATAACATAAATCATAATCATAATCAACTTCTATTCATAGACAAATAATAAAATGAAGTTAGAATCATTTTAAATTCATAAGTAGCAAACAACATAATAATGGTATGATTACAAATAATAAAACCACAAGGGCATGATAGAATATAAGTTCACCCGGTGGTATATTAGCAACAATGATGATAGTTAATATGACCAATACAATAGGAAAAATCATCCTTGTGTGAATTATTTTTACAAAATTTTTTTGAGAGTAGTAATCTGAAAAATGAAGATTGATTTGTGAAAATGTGAAAACGGAGATGTTTATTTTATATTTGAAAAATATAGTTGTTGTAACGTCGTCAGTTGACGTTAACAACCGTTATGTATATATGACCGTTGTAACGTCGTTAGTTGACGTTAACGAATAAAGTCACTATATCAAAACGCGTATGAGTAATATAAAAGACAAGATTTTTTTTCTTCTTATTTTAACTTTTAAGATTTACTTTTAATAAAAATACAAACTACTTTTTCTTATTTTAACTTTTAAGATTTACTTTTAATAAAAATACAAACTACTTTTCTTATTTTAACTTTTAAGATTTACTTTTAATAAAAATACAAACTATTTTTCTTATTTTAACTTTAAGATTTACTTTTAATAAAAATACAAACTACTTTTTTCTTATTTTAACTTTTAAGATTTACTTTTAATAAAAATACAAACTACTTTTTCTTATTTTAACTTTTAAGATTTACTTTTAATAAAAATACAAACTACTTTTTCTTATTTTAACTTTTAAGATTTACTTTTAATAAAAATACAAACTATTTTTTCTTATTTTAACTTTTAAGATTTACTTTTAAGATTTACTTTTAAGAATAAACATTAGTATGCATAAAATAAATAATGATTAATTGCATAAGTAATCATAAATGTTAGATAACATATAAAGACCCCATCGTATTCGTATTGATCGGAATTAATCTCGACCCATGGTACCGTGTTGTCAAATGACGTGTTGCGTACATAAAGTACCGTGTTGTCAAATGACGTGTTGCGTACAATCATGAGGTCTTATTAACATAAATATAAATGTTAGTGAAGTTAATAAGAGTTAGATTACAGAAAATATAATTCAGGCGGTATAACCGACCATATATAACTTAAATAACATAAATATAAATGTTAGTGAAGTTAATAAAAGTTAGATTACAGAAATATAATTCAGGCGGTATAACCGACCATATATAACTTAAATAACATAAATATAAATGTTAGTGAAGTTAATAAAAGTTAGATAATTTCTTACCTTGATTAGTGATGTGTGCTTGCTTAGATAAACCTTGATTATACGGAGCACTTCGTGCTGATAACGTGTTATAATTCAGTAGGCTTATAACTACCTTTAGTGGCCTAGTTCTTGACTGTAGACTTGTAAAGACCCTAATCTTACGAATTTCAGTACCTATAAATAAAGATAACTTAATAGATAAATGAGCGTTATTCTTATTCGAATTCAAACCATAGTCAAAACCAAAGTTGACAACTTATTCAAAAGTACTATTAAACCAAAAACAAGCTACTAAATCTTGAAGGAAATCTCTAAGGCAAGGTGCTAAGTTCGCTCCACTCTACACTCTTCCCTCGTTCCCGACGCCCCCTTGATTACCTGTCGTATAAGAAGGAAAACAAAGAATACGACTGAGCCAAAGCCCAGTGAACGGATATAACGAATAACGGAGTATAGTATGACATGCAAATTTAATTTCAAAACAAACTTAATTTCAAAACAAACTTATTTTCAAAATAACTTAGTTGCAAAACAAAGTACGAATATGTATAGATCCACAATACCATATATCATGATGCAAATTTCATAAAATAATGCACTAAGAGTCAAAACAAATAGCAACAAAGTATCAAAATGAAATCATAGGGTAGCAACTCCACTAATCATTCATATCAGTGACGTTTCGTATGACACTACGATGAACGTTCACCGTCAAAACAAAATCCTAGGATCGATCCATACGCCTCCTATCAAAATATAATAATAAAGAGCTCGTACCAACTACCGGGTAATCAAAAGGAGACGCCGTAGATATAAACAAATACACCGCTACGGTCGATGCCACATTATCGGTGTCACAATAATGCGCCCACGGGACCTCCATGGATAGGTTACTCTTAGGCATATTTTAAGAAACCGTTTAAACCGACTTATTAATTATAAATGTTCGAATATTTTTAAAGTGACTAACGGACTTTAAAATATGTTTTAAAAAGAATTAACGAGTTGATTTAAATATTTTAAAATCACATGTCAACCCAACCATTCGGCCTAACCTTTGTCACGAGTCATGTTACATAATTCTTTAGCCCTTTACATATGAACAACTTAAACGGGACTAAACGGGACATGTAAAGCCACGCGGAATGAGGGACACTCGATACGAATCACCGTACCACTCGTCACACACACACACACGTTCTTTACCGGGACGTTTCCCACCTTTTCGGGACTGTTTTCGGGCTGTACGGGGCTGTTTTTGGAGCTGAATTCGTGACAGTTTCCAGACAGCACATTCGCGACAGTTTCAGGGTGTTTCGCGACACTTTCAGGCTATTTAGCGACACTTTCAGGGCTGTTTTGTGACAGTTTCAGAAGCTGATTTCGGGGCTGTCCGGAACAGTTTTCGTGACCAATTTTGGGGCTGTTTTGGTTGGATTTTTGAGACACGGTTTTGGCACAATTTACAAACACCAAAGTATTATGATTCCTCAATTAACAAACATAATTAGCAACCTCGTTAGTACATCAAAATGAGGAACACATAACACATTTCAAAGACTAATAAACAAACATTTTAAACAAGCATGTCATACAATAATAATTATACGATTCGAAACAAAGTTTTGAGAGGAAAGATTTACCGAAGCGATCCTAAAACCACCTAGAATATCCGTACCTTATGTTGATTGACGAAATTCCAAGGACAACCAAACACCACCAAATGATGCAATCACCGAGCCGAATCTAATGAACACGCACGTATAAGCACAAAATACATTCAAGTAGAGAGTATGTAATATCCTTTATTCAAAAAGTGTTATCATATGATTCTTATGAGTTTATTGTTATCTAAATAGTTTCGTGTATTTTATATTAACGATATACTTATGTTACCCTATGTTATTATGACTTCATATTCCAAATTGTTATTGCCTTTGATATCTTAAGACTAAAATCCCACTATTGTAATTGAAAACATAGACTCCCAATATCAGTTTCTACTTATTTTCCATATTACACATAGATTGTAAATATCCCATTATATATAATTAGTAAATTTTGAGGTTTACTCACATGTGATTTCTGTACATGCTCACACGAGATTATAACAGAACTAAATATTTATATGTAATGAGTACTTACATATACTATTATTACATGTAGATGATCAACTCATATTTAAGTTTACTTTATACCATTTTATGTATAAATACTATATAACTACACGTGATCATCACTTTGAACTTTAAACATATACACACCTATTTACTACAAATATAAGTACAGTTTCTTCTTTTTTCTTTATGATCAATATTAAGAAGAAGAAAAAAATATCAATTTTCATACTCAAATTTTAACATCTCATCTTTATTATAATCCATGTGATATGTAGTTGATCTAAATCAATAAATTAATTGAGAAAACTAATAAACAAATTTACATCAATAACAAAGGTGTTGGTTAGTAGTTACCGCTAAAACGTGTTCCAGATCCGCAAAAATATTGTATTCTTCCTTGAATGTCCCAATTCTCTTCCTCTTAATTTTATGAGATTGTAGTGAATAGTATGGATCAATTTGGTAAAAATTTCATTTCATTTGGTTTAGTTCAAGAGAGTGTCAAATGGAGTATACTTGTGGAAGATATAGCTTAATGAGACTTCTCATGTCCCTCTTAATAATTGTTGACCCACCGAATTCCATGTAACATGTAACTGATGGATTTATATTACTTAGTTAATATTAAATTTAGTAATTTAGTTTTAAATTTTAGTGCAAGATAAATGACTATATTTTTTTTTCAACCTTAACTACTATATTTCTAGTATAATACAAAAGCAAGTTTGTTTAGTATATATACACATTACGTTTCAAGATGTTTATGTTAATTAACTTACCAATTAACTTATTTACCACTTATTACTTATGCATCTACCTTTATATATTAATTATTCTAGTTTGAGTTTTATATTGTTTTAGTTTTTAATTTTAGAGGATATTACAACTCCACCTACTAAAAAAAAAAAATTCGTCCTCGAAATTGAAAGAAGTTATAGAATCGAAACGCACCAATTTGCAAACAAATGAGGGTGCTCGGCCCGCATGGTTTCCTCGAGTTCCCAAGTGGCCTCGCTAGCAGAATGATTCTTCCATTGAACTTTAACAAAAGGGGTGGAGCTTTTACGAGTTACTCTCTTCTCGCGTTCTATAATAGCTTCGGGCTCCTCAACATAAGAAAGATCAGCTCGAATTTCAGAAAAAGGATATTGCACCACGTGCAATGGATGATAGTTGTAACCCCGCAACTGAGATACGTGAAATACGTTACGAACATGAGATAACTGTGGCGGTAATGCTAAACGATAAGATACTTCACCAACTCGATCTAATATCTCAAACGGTCCAATATATCGAGGACTGAGCTTCCCTTTCAAACCAAAACGTCGTATACCCTTCCAAGGTGATACCTTTAAAAACACCTTATCACCCACCACAAACTCTAACGAACGTCGGTGTTTATCGGCATACACTTTCTGTCTCGATTGGGCTTCCTTCAGTCGATTCGTAGCTATAGCGACCTTTTCATTAGTCACTCTAACCAACTCAGGTCCTTCAATTAGTTTCTCTCCCGTTTCATTCCAACAAACTGGCGCTCTACACTTTCGACCATAAAGCATCTCAAATGGCGCCATACGGATACTAGCCTGCCAACTATTATTATAGGCAAACTCCACCAAACATAAGTACTCATCCCAATTTCCCTTCCAATCTAGGGCACACGCTCGAAGCATATCTTCCAAAATCTGTATCGTACGCTCAGACTGTCCATCAGTTTGTGGATGAAAAGTAGTACTAAGCTTCAATCGCGTACCCCAAGCTTTCTGTAGCCCCTTCCAAAATCTAGATGTAAATCGAGGGTCACGATCGGATACGATGGACGAAGGGACCCCGTGTAATCTCACAATTTCTTGCTGAAAAAGCTCGGATAGCTTACTTACCGAATAATCCATACGAATAGGCAAGAAATGTGCCGATTTGGTTAATCTATCAATCACCACCCAAATAGCATCGTGCCTTTTCACAGTCTTCGGTAAACCACATACGAAATCCATTGAGATATCATCCCACTTCCACACGGGAATGTCCAACGGCTGCAACAAACCACTAGCACGTTGGTGCTCGATCTTTACTTGTTGACAAGTAAGGCACTTCCCAACATATCTAGCAACATCTTTCTTCATGCCACTCCACCAAAAGTGCTGCTTTAAATCCTGATACATTTTGGTCGAACCAGGATGTATAGAAAAAGGTGAGCTGTGAGCCTCAGACAACAGAGCCTCACGAATAGCATCATCATTCGGAACACATAATCGATTCCCACACCAAATAACCCCATCATCATCTTCTCTGAACTCTTTCACTTTACCCTCTTCCAAATTTTGAAACACTGTCCATAAATCACCATCATCCAATTGAGCCTCTTTTATTCTAGTAATTAAATCAGACTCGAATTTTAGATTTGCCAACATCCCCGACGCTCCTCTTTTACTCAATCCCATATCAAGTCTTTCGAATTCTCGAATGTGAGTAACCAAACATGAGATACTACCAAATGACTTTCTACTCAATGCGTCGGCTACCACATTCGCTTTTCCAGGATGGTATTGAATGTTTGCATCATAATCCTTCAATAACTCGAGCCACCTTCGTTGTCTCATATTTATCTCTTTTTGCGTGAATATGTATTTGAGACTCTTGTGATCGGTGAAAATATCACAAGTTTCTCCGTAAAGATAATGCCTCCATATTTTCAACGCAAAGATCACAGCAGCTAACTCCAAATCATGAGTAGGGTAATTAACCTCATAGGGTTTCAACTGCCTCGAGGCATAAGCAATTACCTTACCATGCTGCATCAAAACGCAACCCAAACCATGCTTAGAAGCATCACTATAGATTTGAAAACCCCCACTCCCTGATGGCAATGCAAGAATAGGAGCTGATACAAGTCTTTTCTTTAACTCATCGAAACTCTTTTGTCGTTCCTCGGTCCACACAAATTTTTCCCCTTTCCTCAATAACTTGGTAAGCGGCAAAGCAATCGTCGAAAAACCTTCAACAAATCGCCGATAATAACCAGCTAAACCAAGAAAACTTCGAACCTCAACAACAGAAGTAGGTCTTGACCAATTTGTAATAGCCTCAATTTTCGCTGGATCCATCATTATACCCTCAGCCGATACAACATGACCCAGAAAGGCAACTCTTTGCAACCAGAATTCACATTTAGAGAACTTCGCAAACAATTTCTTACTTCGGAGGGTTTCAAGTACAACACGAAGATGATTCTCATGTTCTTCTTTACTCTTTGAGAATACCAAGATATCATCAATGAATACGATCACAAACTTATCCAAATACTCATGGAACACACGGTTCATTAGATCCATGAAAACCGCAGGAGCATTAGTTAATCCAAACGGCATCACTAAAAACTCATAGTGCCCATAACGAGTGCGAAAAGCAGTCTTAGGGATATCTTCTTCTTTAACACGGAGCTGATGATACCCAGACCTAAGATCGATTTTAGAAAAATACTTTGAACCTTGAAGTTGATCAAACAAATCATCAATACGTGGAAGCGGATAACGGTTTCGAATAGTAATACGATTTAACTCGCGATAATCAATGCAAAGTCTCATGCTACCATCCTTCTTCTTAACAAATAAAACCGGCGCACCCCAAGGTGACACACTTGGCCGAATAAAACCACAATCTATCAACTCTTGCAATTGCTCCTTGAGTTCTTGCAACTCGAGTGGTGCCATACGATAAGGAGCTTTTGATATCGGTTGGGAACCCGGAATCAAATCAATCGAAAATTCCACTTCACGAACTGGAGGTAAACCCTGTAATTCGTCAGGAAATACATCGGGAAACTCTCGAACAACATCGATATTTTCAAGGGAAGGACTCTCGATAGACAAATTCTGAATCGAAGCTAAATAACCAACACAACCATGTGTAATGAGCTTTTGCGCCTTAAGCGCTGAGATAACCTTGATAGACTTTACGGGAAGATCACCATTAAAGACACAATCGGGTATAGAATAATTTCCAAACAAAATCTTCTTAGAATAACAATCGATATTTGCGTGATGGCGAGATAACCAATCCATGCCAAGAATAATGTCAAAGTCATGCATGGTCATAGGAAAGAGATTTGCAGGAAACATGCAATCATTGAATTCCAAATGGCAATTTTGATACACGCGATCTATAGTTTCAACACTACCCATTGGGGTAGAGATCGTAAATGGAGTAGACAACCAAGTTGGAGGCACTTTCAAATATTTCGAGCTCTTAACAGACACAATCGAGTGCGTAGAGCCAGAATCAAATAGAACGAAGAGGGCACGATGGTGTACAAATACATGACCAGTAATAGTACCTAATAACATCAAGAATGAATGAACAAATAACTCGAAGGAAATATTTTTAAAATGAATAGGGATCGAAATATACCTGTAGCGTCAGCAGCCTGAGCAGCAGTCATGGCAAAGACGCGTCCACCAGGAGCTGGCGGAGGAACCTTCGGAACAAACCCAGGTCTAGGATTCTTGCAATCCTTAGCTAAGTGACCAACCTCTCCACAAGCAAAACATGAACCCGCACTACGATAACAAACTCTTCCCGGATGATTCTTTCCACAAGTCCCACACGGTGCGTTGGCATTAACACCACCACTTCCATTACCCCTTTGCTGCCCTTGGGGACGGTACACTTGTAATTGACCACGGTTATTATTATTTGGCCCGTTGTCAATCCTTTGCTGATTTCCTCTATTATTCCAATTATTACTACGATACCCTTGGTTCCCAGATTGTTGACCCTGTTTGGTAGTCGGTGCAGGCACAGATCGTAGTGGTTGTGCAATCTTAACCCTCTTGTTTTTACCATCCTCATTTTTAGTAGCCAAATACTCAGCTCGCTCCATCTCCAAATTCCGAGCATAATCGGCTGCCTCAGCGACATCAAAACATTTCAGATTAATCATTTTAGAGCGGTAACGCCCATGAACAGCCCATTTGTACTTACGGGCTTGGTCCTCAGAAGACCCAGCAGCAGCACCAATCAAACCTACAAGCCTCAAAAACCTCTTGGTGAAATCATTAATAGACTCATCATTCCCTTGCTTGATATTCGCATACTCCCGAATCACAGCTTCTTTCTCCGCCTCAGAAAAGTACTGACGGAAAAACAACTCTTTGAAATCAACCCAATCTAATGAATCCTCAAAATCGATACCCCCTTTCGCTTGTCTCAAAGCGATCCACCAGCGCTGAGCATCCCCTTCTAGTTTATAAACAGCTAATGGCACCCAAAACCTCTCTTCACAACCAAGCACTCGGTATATCTTCTCAATGTGAGTGATCCAATTCTCAGCTTCCACGGGGGTACTAGCAGTGCTGAATGACAAAGGACGTTGTTTTTGAAAGCGTCCTAACCAAACATGAATAGCATCCCCCGTTACAGCTTTCTTCTCCACATACTCATCCTCGTCTTCATGCTTAAAAGTCTCGCCACCTTGATTACGCATAGCATCAATAGCTTGAGCTATAATGTTGGGTAACAAATTCGTGATAGTTTGGTTAATCTTGTTATCTACCTCCTCCTCGGACATTCCCTTTTTTTTCGGTGCCATCTATGAACGAGATGAGGATATAACGGTTACGATTAGTACGAAGAATAAAAGAGAATATTCAAAGTGGAATTAGAATAATATAGCGGAAGGAAAATCCTAACCCAAAAGTCTACCCAAATCTCACAGGCCATAACTTAGGACTAAAGTTTCTACAGGAGGGAACCTAAGCTCTGATACCATTCTGTAAAGACCCTAATCTTACGAATTTCAGTACCTATAAATAAAGATAACTTAATAGATAAATGAGCGTTATTCTTATTCGAATTCAAACCATAGTCAAAACCAAAGTTGACAACTTATTCAAAAGTACTATTAAACCAAAAACAAGCTACTAAATCTTGAAGGAAATCTCTAAGGCAAGGTGCTAAGTTCGCTCCACTCTACACTCTTCCCTCGTTCCCGACGCCCCCTTGATTACCTGTCGTATAAGAAGGAAAACAAAGAATACGACTGAGCCAAAGCCCAGTGAACGGATATAACGAATAACGGAGTATAGTATGACATGCAAATTTAATTTCAAAACAAACTTAATTTCAAAACAAACTTATTTTCTAAATAACTTAGTTGCAAAACAAAGTACGAATATGTATAGATCCACAATACCATATATCATGATGCAAATTTCATAAAATAATGCACTAAGAGTCAAAACAAATAGCAACAAAGTATCAAAATGAAATCATAGGGTAGCAACTCCACTAATCATTCATATCAGTGACGTTTCGTATGACACTACGATGAACGTTCACCGTCAAAACAAAATCCTAGGATCGATCCATACGCCTCCTATCAAAATATAATAATAAAGAGCTCGTACCAACTACCGGGTAATCAAAAGGAGACGCCGTAGATATAAACAAATACACCGCTACGGTCGATGCCACATTATCGGTGTCACAATAATGCGCCCACGGGACCTCCATGGATAGGTTACTCTTAGGCATATTTTAAGAAACCGTTTAAACCGACTTATTAATTATAAATGTTCGAATATTTTTAAAGTGACTAACGGACTTTAAAATATGTTTTAAAAAGAATTAACGAGTTGATTTAAATATTTTAAAATCACGTGTCAACCCAACCATTCGGCCTAACCTTTGTCACGAGTCATGTTACATAATTCTTTAGCCCTTTACATATGAACAACTTAAACGGGACTAAACGGGACATGTAAAGCCACGCGGAATGAGGGACACTCGATACGAATCACCGTACCACTCGTCACACACACACACACGTTCTTTACCGGGACGTTTCCCACCTTTTCGGGACTGTTTTCGGGCTGTACGGGGCTGTTTTTGGAGCTGAATTCGTGACAGTTTCCAGACAGCACATTCGCGACAGTTTCAGGGTGTTTCGCGACACTTTCAGGCTATTTAGCGACACTTTCAGGGCTGTTTTGTGACAGTTTCAGAAGCTGATTTCGGGGCTGTCCGGAACAGTTTTCGTGACCAATTTTGGGGCTGTTTTGGTTGGATTTTTGAGACACGGTTTTGGCACAATTTACAAACACCAAAGTATTATGATTCCTCAATTAACAAACATAATTAGCAACCTCGTTAGTACATCAAAATGAGGAACACATAACACATTTCAAAGACTAATAAACAAACATTTTAAACAAGCATGTCATACAATAATAATTATACGATTCGAAACAAAGTTTTGAGAGGAAAGATTTACCGAAGCGATCCTAAAACCACCTAGAATATCCGTACCTTATGTTGATTGACGAAATTCCAAGGACAACCAAACACCACCAAATGATGCAATCACCGAGCCGAATCTAATGAACACGCACGTATAAGCACAAAATACATTCAAGTAGAGAGTATGTAATATCCTTTATTCAAAAAGTGTTATCATATGATTCTTATGAGTTTATTGTTATCTAAATAGTTTCGTGTATTTTATATTAACGATATACTTATGTTACCCTATGTTATTATGACTTCATATTCCAAATTGTTATTGCCTTTGATATCTTAAGACTAAAATCCCACTATTGTAATTGAAAACATAGACTCCCAATATCAGTTTCTACTTATTTTCCATATTACACATAGATTGTAAATATCCCATTATATATAATTAGTAAATTTTGAGGTTTACTCACATGTGATTTCTGTACATGCTCACACGAGATTATAACAGAACTAAATATTTATATGTAATGAGTACTTACATATACTATTATTACATGTAGATGATCAACTCATATTTAAGTTTACTTTATACCATTTTATGTATAAATACTATATAACTACACGTGATCATCACTTTGAACTTTAAACATATACACACCTATTTACTACAAATATAAGTACAGTTTCTTCTTTTTTCTTTATGATCAATATTAAGAAGAAGAAAAAAAATATCAATTTTCATACTCAAATTTTAACATCTCATCTTTATTATAATCCATGTGATATGTAGTTGATCTAAATCAATAAATTAATTGAGAAAACTAATAAACAAATTTACATCAATAACAAAGGTGTTGGTTAGTAGTTACCGCTAAAACGTGTTCCAGATCCGCAAAAATATTGTATTCTTCCTTGAATGTCCCAATTCTCTTCCTCTTAATTTTATGAGATTGTAGTGAATAGTATGGATCAATTTGGTAAAAATTTCATTTCATTTGGTTTAGTTCAAGAGAGTGTCAAATGGAGTATACTTGTGGAAGATATAGCTTAATGAGACTTCTCATGTCCCTCTTAATAATTGTTGACCCACCGAATTCCATGTAACATGTAACTGATGGATTTATATTACTTAGTTAATATTAAATTTAGTAATTTAGTTTTAAATTTTAGTGCAAGATAAATGACTATATTTTTTTTTCAACCTTAACTACTATATTTCTAGTATAATACAAAAGCAAGTTTGTTTAGTATATATACACATTACGTTTCAAGATGTTTATGTTAATTAACTTACCAATTAACTTATTTACCACTTATTACTTATGCATCTACCTTTATATATTAATTATTCTAGTTTGAGTTTTATATTGTTTTAGTTTTTAATTTTAGAGGATATTACAAGACTAATAAGTATATAGAGAGAATATGAGAGAATATGAGAGAATATATATTTTAGTGTGTCTTTTATAAACTCATAACACACATATTTATACTCAAAAAATCTACTATACAATATCTATAATAATAATAAAATTAACATCCAATTTAACTTTTATAACACTTTTATAGTTATATCTAATACGTATCTAATTTGATTTAACATCCTTACAAGTTTACAACCATACATTAGAATTGAATGCTGAATTCGAGATACAAAAAAATGTCAAACAAAAATCATTCTATCGTTACCTTTGTCTCATGTAAAATCTCACAACATCAACCACCATCACCTTCTTTTTGGAGGCAAATAGGATAGAAAAACCACCCATCATCATCATTCTATCCTATAAATCTCCTCCATTTTCATGGCGATCATCCTTCTTTTCTTCATCATCACCACCACCACCGTCTCCGCCGCCCCAACCACCGATTCCTTTAAACCTCCCGATAACTACCTCATCGACTGCGGTTCCCCATCCAAAACAACCCTCCCTGATCGACGTACTTTCATCTCCGATTCAGCTTCTTCGCCATATCTACAATACAACGGCCGTGAAATCATGTTATCCGATCAATCGGATAATAATCTCCCTCTTCCGATTTACAAAACCGCCAGAGTTTTCAACGCGGAAGCCACGTATAAATTTCTCGTGTCTAAACCCGGTTGGCATTGGGTGAGATTGTATTTTAATCCGATTGAAAATAAAGAGTTTAATTTGAAAGAATCCAAGTTTAATGTAATCGCGGCTGATAATTTAGTTCTTCTTCATGATTATAGTCCCACAGGACCTGAAATGAAAGAATATTTAACGAATGTAACAACTCGAAATTTTAATTTAGGGTTTTCAGGGGAAAAAGATGCCCCTGCATTTGTTAACGGAATTGAGGTGGTTTCCGCGCCTGATATGTTGATAACTGACGGCGTTGACGGTTTATTTCCGGTAGGGAAAAAAGTTGACGGAATGGTTAAAAATTCGTTTCAGAAAATGTACCGGGTTAATGTAGGTGGATCCTCAATCGGGTCGGGTAGTGATACACTTGGACGGATTTGGGATTCGGATCAGAAATATCTTAAACCTCAATCAGCTGCGAAAAATGTATCAATTGCACCCAATATAGTGACTTATCTTGAAGGTGGTTCGCCGTTGATTGCACCGCCTAATGTGTACGCATCCGCCATGGAAATGGGGAGTTCGAATACAATTGCAGCAAATTTTAACGTGACGTGGCAATTCGAGCTTGATAAGTCGTATCCGTACCTTGTTCGTTTACATTTTTGTGATATTGTGAGTAAATCGATGAACGAATTGTATTTTAATGTGTATGTTGGAGGAAAAATGGCGATTTCGGCTCTTGATTTGTCGACTATTACTAATGGTTTATCTGTTGCTTACTATAAAGATGTGTTTGTTGAACCAGCTATGGTATCGAGCCCGTTCTTGGTTCAAGTTGGCCCGTTGAACGAGCCAATGGGAACCAAGAACGCGATTTTAAATGGCGTTGAAATTATGAGAGTGAACAATTCAGTTAATAGTTTAGACGGGTTAGTTGGTGCTGATGGGCGGTCTGCTAGTGGGCCCAGTCGGGGTACAGTTGCAGCTGTAGGGTTCGCGATGATGTTTGGGGCCTTTGCAGGGTTGGGTGCAATGGCTGTGAAATGGCAAAAACGCCCTCAAGATTGGCAAAAAACGAATAGCATTTCGTCATGGTTGCTTCCACTTCATGCTGGTGACGCGAGCTTTATGTCATCGAGCAAAACCTCTATGAAAAAGAGTGCCTTTTATTCTTCAACAATGGGTTTGGGCCGATACCTATCGTTTGCTGAGTTACAAGAAGCTACGAAAAACTGGGACGCAAAGTCGGTAATTGGCGTCGGGGGTTTCGGGAACGTGTATCTTGGAGTACTAGACGACGGTACCAAAGTGGCGGTAAAACGTGGAAACCCGCAATCCGAACAAGGCATACACGAGTTCCAAACCGAGCTACAAATGTTGTCAAAGCTTCGTCATCGACATTTGGTGTCATTAATCGGGTATTGTGATGAAAATTCCGAGATGATATTAGTGTACGAATATATGGAACACGGGCCCATGCGGGACCATTTGTACGGAAAAGGTTTGCCTGTAATCTCGTGGAAGCAAAGACTAGAGATTTGCATCGGGGCGGCCCGTGGGCTCCACTACCTTCACACCGGGGCAGCTACAGCTATCATCCATCGTGACGTGAAGTCTACTAATATTTTACTTGACGAGAATTTCATTGCAAAGATGGCGGATTTTGGGCTTTCGAAAGATGTGGGTATGGGTGAGGCCCATGTGAGTACAGCAGTTAAAGGAAGTTTTGGGTACTTGGATCCTGAATATTTTCGTAAGCAACAGTTAACTGATAAATCTGACGTGTACTCGTTTGGGGTGGTGTTGTTAGAAGTTTTGTGTGCTAGGCCTGCTATCGACCCGGCCTTACCGAGAGAACAAGTGAACTTAGCAGACTGGGCCATGCAATGCAAACGAAAAGGTTTATTGGATAAAATAGTTGACCCTAATCTGGTTGGTAAAATAAACCCCGAGTCAATGAACAAGTTTGCAGAAGCGGCTGAAAAATGCTTGTCGGAATATGGTGTTGATAGGCCAACAATGGGAGACGTTTTGTGGAATTTGGAGTATGCATTGCAGCTACAGGACCAAGGGAGAACAGATGAAACGGGATATGGGTCAGAGTTCGGGTCAGGGTCCGGGTCTGGTTCAGGGTCAGCATTAGCAAACGGTGCACCGCTTGTACCTGCAGTTGATAATAGGCCTCTTACGACAGCTGCTCAGGCTAACCAGAATCCTGCTGAAGTTCAGGTCATTGAGGAACATTCTGGAACTGGGATGTTTGCGAATCTCAACAGCCGGTAAACTGAAAAATCAGGTAGAAGATGAGATGGGACTTGAAGGAGATGATTGCGGTTACT
This sequence comes from Rutidosis leptorrhynchoides, assembly GCF_046630445.1. Lineage (NCBI taxonomy): Eukaryota > Viridiplantae > Streptophyta > Magnoliopsida > Asterales > Asteraceae > Rutidosis > Rutidosis leptorrhynchoides. The sequence continues at coordinate 66,575,886 of NC_092334.1, forward strand.
TTTTTCAGTGGGCCGTTTTAACGATCATGACAGTTAGTAGTGCACTAGCATGAGCTAAGCTAAGAGTCTTTTCCTTGTTAGTTTAGTTGGTTTAATTGTACATATAGACGTGTAAAAAGGACCCCAAATTGTGCGGTTCGATAGTATAATTATACCAATTTTTTGACAAAAAGTTCGTATAGTCCCAGCTTCAGATCATCATCTAATGGGTCAAAAGGGTTGGACGGCTCAAATGGGTCGAAGTAGCCCTACGTTTATTCATCTAACGTAATTGGGACAATATCTCAACAATATAGTTCTTGACACTAGTATGTAAAAATACAAAATTGTCACCTAGCCCATTTTGACAGATACCCAAAATGACCCTTTTTGACCTATTATCCTACCTGCCTGATCTGTCCATTTAGCGATCTCTAATCTGGGGCAATATTTGTGTTAATAAGTGTTACTTTCTTGTTGATCATTCGGTTATGCGTCTTATGATAATCTTGAAATGCAACCTGAGAAGTGAATTTATGTGTTCGCATCTTTATATCTTTACATGACCTCAAATATGTTCACCAATTCTCGCCCATTATATGGTAAGAATTGATAACGTAGAAGTCTACTCGAGTTTATTACAAGAAAAAAAAAAATATATGCATCTCATCTTTACAATTATACATATAGCTTCCACACTACTTGATAATGCATCAAGAAATATCAACAAAGGGATTGTTTGAATAAAAACATCATTGTTTTCTCATGCTACAAAATCATGTAACAAGTGAGAAGATTCAAACCTTTGTTGTTGGTTACTTGAATCTACACGGTCAAAAGTCAAAACCAACCGTTTCTGGCCCCACTGATGAACCTTCTGTACCGTCACCAGCACCACCGGTATCAACAAAATTTTGATGATGGTTTTCGAACGTATCGATTGGTTGTAAACTACCATCTTCAGAGTGATGTAACCCTAAAGTTAGCGACACACCCTTTCCGAACCTCGTTTGCATCTGATACGCAGCCGCCATAAGCTGCTGATCGTGTTCATATCTGTTCTGAAAATCTGAGTCGTTACGTGTTCCTACCATTTCGAGATCATGATTTTGATTCGATGATTTTGACTCAAATGTAGATGTACTAGTATGATTTACATCCTCTTTTGTGTTTTTTTGTGCAATTTCTGATGATGAATTTGATTCCATTTCTGCATCTCCTGCTTCCTCTTTGTACATTTCTTCCACCATTGGCTTCCATAGACGAACTCTCGCGTTTATAAACCAATTCGAAACCTGTCCGATACACTTCCCATAAGTTTCAATAGTATGACACAATTTGAGACATGTTTTGCTATGTTGTGTTGTGCAGTATGATAATTTACCTGGCCCTTTGTCAACCCTGTTTGTCTTGCTAGCATGATCTTGTCTGAATCTTTAGGATACCTTAAGAGATATAAAAAAAAAAAAGAGTAATGATAAATATATCTAACTAGACAGGCTTAAAAGTAGGACTTCTTTTTGAAATTTGTTTACGATGGCCCTTATGGTTGTCGTTAACACGCTTAAAACACTTGTATATAGCAGTTGGTTATTGATTTTATTGTGTCGGTTACCTGACTGTACAAGTGTTTTATGCATGTTAACGACAACCCTAAGGGCTGTCCTTAACACGCTTGAAACACTTGTACATAGCAAATGGTTATTAATATTATTGTGGTGGTTACCTGATTGTACAAGTGTTTTAAGTAAGTTAACGACAACAGCTGTCGTTAGCAAAATCCATTATTTTCATCATATGAAGGAGAAAGAAGTAAGAGATTACGGGTGAAGAAAATGCTCGAACAACCAAGCACGAAGAACCGAAACAGAAGTTTCCGGAAGCCCTCGTTGTGGTCTCCAAGTATGTTGTTGCATCACACCAAGTTGTTGAAGAGCTCGTTGTTGTCGCAGTTGTTGATCTACAAACCGAAGCCTCGAAATCCCAACTCCTTTTCCATTTGTGATCGAATCAGTCTCCCCAAGGCTTCTATGAGTTGCTTTTATTTGATCGTTTATCGCGTCTCTCAAACAACGAAAATGGCGTGAAATTGTTTGCAGTGCTAGTGCGGTGTAAGGCTTAGCGGCCCCACATCCCGCTATCACATCAAATGCAGATACTACGATTTGCATTTGATGGTAGTATTGTTTGTACCTTTTGTCAACCTGTCCATAAAAAATATTTACTTTATTAGCATTCTTGCATTCATTCCCTATAAGCAAAAGGTACAGTTGACTTCCAAGGTCAAACTTATAAGTTTCAACAATATTAGGTGGAGATAAGTTTTGATTAAGTTTTGAAGTTATTATTACCATTACCATGTATTTATTTGAAAGATATGGTCTTAAATTGTGTAAAAATATTTACTTTGAACTTCAATTTGAAAATATGTTTGACTTTAAAAGTCAAAATGTTAGTATTTATTTTGAAAAATAGAGTCACCTCATCAAGCATAGAGATTAACTTTGTCATCTTGCTCTGCAAATCCATTTTTTCAGCACCCGAAAGTTCGTTTGATTCTTGTAACTGATTAGAAGAAGTTACATTTTTCGATTCACCGTCGATCCCTTTCAAATCATCCATCTGTTCTTTCTTAGAATTATGTTGTTTTAAAGCTTTACCAACATTAACAATTTCATCAAGCAATTGTTGTGCTGCTTTCAAATACTTGGAATCCGTTATTCCCCTCGAAACGTTCCCAATCGAATCAGCATCGTTCCCTTGAAAACTAGACTTATTGAGATTTTCAACCATTGAATCCGAACTCAAAAATGAAGAAAAACCCATGTTGGGATGATTCCTGTAATCACCAGAATGGAATTGAATTCCTGCAGGCGAAATATGTGACCCGAGACTTAGTGACAGTCCTTGACCTTGACTTTGACTTTGACCTTGCAAATTTCTACTACCCATTTGATCCATTAACATCATTTCATGATTCCTACCATCTCTCCATGATTCCGTAACGCTCGAAAGGAATTCTTGATGCGAGACAACGTTGGAATCATGAACTCCGACGTTAGGTATGTCGATGCAGCTGTTTGGCTGCTGGGAAAAGTTCATATACATCATCATATTTCCAGCCAAAACTGGTGACTCGGATGAGTACGAATCTTGTAAAGGCTCTCTTAAATAGAGCATTGGACCTGAATCTCTTCCATTTTCTGAAGTTGGTATGTAAGTTGACATTTTTACAAATTTTTATATTTAAATTCCTGCAAGAAATTAATTGAATTACTAAAATGGCAAGAAAGATTGCAATTTTTATGCAGGATAATTCAAGAAACTCTTTCTACATGAATTAAACCATTAACATGGAGAAAAGATTCAATCTTTATGAAGGATGATCTAATAAAGTATATTTATATTTATTTTCTAGATACATTTAAATCATTAAAATGGTAAAATTGTGAGAATCTTTGTGAGGGACAATGTAGACATGTAGTAATACATTTCTGCAAAAACTTGAATGGGAGTTTTTTTTTTTGGTACATACAAACCAACCAGTTTTTTTAAGCAGAAATATTATTTCACTCTTGTTATACTTTTACATGAAAAAATATATCATATCTCACCGTTTTTCATTGTTTTTGTATGGAAAAAGAAGTTAGTTGAAAGGAGAATCGAAAAGATTGAACCTTTGCGAGGAATAATCTAACGGATACATCAAAATGAACTTCGATTGTTAAAAATGGTAAACTAAAATATATTTAAAGTTTCAGAAGATTTGTTTGTCTACCTAAACTTAGATGTTATTGAAAGTTTTGTCTTACAAATTAAAACATACTTGTTAAAAATGAAGAATAAGAATGGGATGGTTTGTAAATGGAACAAGGTATATGAATATACAAATAAAGAAAATTACATCATTTGCGTCTGGTTATTGTTTCAAGTACATTCTTGTAACATGTACCTTTTGAATTTATCCGAAAATGATGGGCCTTTAATGAAAATGAAGTACCAAGAACCAAAAAGTTGATAACACAGAGTTATATCATAAATATGGTAAATGGTATTGAAATTTTATGAAAAATACACACACAAAAGTACAGAAAAAAAGAAAGATAAAAAAGTTGAATGAAGTATTTATGATGGAGGAGTAGGACATGAGGAAAAGCAACAAGTACATGATGTTAGTAATTTGTTTGTGTACACAACCTCTCACATGTAAATATGTAATGCATAAAGATATATGTTCCCTGTTTGTTTTGCTGCTATCAAACAAGGTAATTTTGTAGACAGCTCTCAAAAATAAAATTCCTAAAATGCCCTTAATCTATTATCATAAACAATTCCAAACCTTTTTATGGAAGTTAAAGAACAAGCTCAGTCTTATCTACTTCTATTTATTTTTCAGTAAAATTTGATCATCTTGAAGATGAACTTGTATAAAGAAACAAAATTGCTGCATGAAAATGGCCTTAATTTATCATAAGAATCCTTAAAACACATAGATAAAAGTTAAAGAAACAAACTTTAATTGTTTCACTCATTGTTGATTAATTTGAAGGAGGAGCCACGTAAATGACTAACAATACATTGTATGAAAATAATCTTAACTTACATGATGTAACTCCAATTCAACATTTTAAATTAAACTATAATTCAAATTCAAATACTTTTTCCACTAAAATTTTGACCAACTTTAAGAAGAAATAATCAACCCATTTAAATTCACATAACACTTATGTGAAAATGCCTTTAATTCATTTTAAATTTCAAACTTTTATATGAATTTAAAAAGAAATAAACTTAACTTGACACTAGAACTGCTTTTTCACGGATATTTACCAGTTTCAAGATGAACCCATTTAAAGAAAAAAATCAAAATATTGAATTAAAAAGCTAAAGATAAAAAGTTTTGAGCTTGTTTGAGATCAAGCCACCCCATTTAAGAAAATCAATGTTCTTGATGGTCATATAGATTATGAAAGGAAAAAAAAAAGTCAACCAATTAGGATTAGGATTGATATTCATATATCATCTTCATATTTAAATTTAAATAATACTAATAAATACTAGTAATATAATATTACCTGGAAGTATGTCACGGATATGTGTTTGTGGGGAACAAACAAGCTTTCTTTTGTTGCTACAAATCATGAATTCATGAATATTCACAGATGATTATGATCCCATGACCAGATTCTGAAGTACCCAACTCTAAAATATAAAGAAATTTCTGATATATATAATGAAAATATAAAAAATTATTTGTGGGATTATGAAGATTAAGTTGTTTATAAATCACCACTTCATCAATCAATCAAAAATATCAATAAAGATCAAAACTTTTTAATCTTTCCATACTTCCCATCAATTCACACGTGAGAAATCCCAAAAATTATATGGAAAAATCACTTTCTAAAAAAAAGGAAGGGAAAAAAACTACTGTATAATTCACTTTCAAGAAAATTTCTCTCTCCTCCACTCTCTATCAATCTATATATACACAAAAAAATGTGATATACAGTATATGTGTCTGTTTGTAGCAATTACTCTGATATGATCTTTTCTTCAATAGACTTGGCTCTTTTTGTTTTTGTTTCTCTCTCTAAAAGTGAGTATTTTTCTCTCTAGCTAGCTAATAGCTTTAGCTTAGCTGTTGATGATGATGAATTGTTGATGTTTGGTTAAGAATTGTAATCTCTAACAACCAGTTGGTAGACCTAAAATATAATCCTCTTCCTCTTAAACCCCTTTCTCTCTCTATAATTCAACTTGTAGTAGCTTTTTTTTCTAATTATCTTTTGAGCATGGGGATGAGAGGTCACAGTTGCTACAATATCTACCCATTTTTTTTTTCTTTTTCATATTTAATTTCATTACGACTTTTGGTTACCTTTATTCCAGAGATGAAATTTCTAAGTGCAGAGTTATGTACATGTTTTTAGGCATAGTTTACTAGTGGGTGTTATAGGATTGTTCTGAAGATGCATAATCTAGCTCTGGATATGGAGTTAGGTTTTTTAATGGGCTTTATTTTGTAATTTAGGTGGACCAGTAGGGTGCATACATCACTACATTATTATTTTTTATTTTTTCAACAAATGGTCCTTCTATTTATAAAATTTTCAATTTGAATGCAAATGTTGAGTCGTTTATACCTTTCTACCCTTAACTTCAAAAAGCTACTCTATCCGTCCTTATATATTTTTACACTTCTGAATCACCCCATAAATAAATGTGGCTAACATATACAGTATATTATTCATGTACGTTCAAACATGTTAAATAAAATTCTAACAGTTAAGAGAAATTTACTCAAATAACTAAATTTGAACTTCTCTCTGGTAAATGCACATTGACAACTTTTTTTTAACCATAAGCATGGATTTCACCTAGACAATAGGCGATTTAGGCGAAACACCTTTCATTCAATAAAAACGCTCCACGTGTACAAAAAACTTCCACCTCTTTTTTTTTTTTTTATTTTCTAATACTTTTCGCCTAACCTAACTTTTTTAGGCGAATTAGGCGAAATCTTGTTTTGACGATTTAGGCATAATGTTTAGACCAATCAAAACCACCATGTGTTTTTTATGTTTTCGCCTCACCTAATTTTTTTTGGCAATTTAAGCGAAATGTTTTAAAATCACTTTTTCTGTTACCTTTTGAGTTCCGAATCCCATTTTTACATTTACCATCTATCGCACCCTACTAGAATTGTGATCCATTTTTACAGGTCTACATCACTCATAATAATCATAAACGGTACATAAACACATATTTAAGCAACCCCAATTAAACACCCACTGAATATGATTGTATGTCTTCATCTTTTAAAATTAAAATTTAATGACAAAGCTTAATTCAGGATTGTGTTTTTTTGTGTTTACCGGTATTATTCTTCATATTTATAGTTGTATACTCTAATGACATGAATCAATATTTTTTCAAATTATACAAGTGCATGGGAAGGAGATTTAATTGAATAGATTCGTATTAAACATGTTACATGCCTAAACAAGAAAGACTGGATAAATATTGTGGCTGTGCAATGGCAATTACCTGGCGGACCACAATTTCGGTAGAGTGCTATAGATGGTGGATTTAAAAATGGGATCTGGAAATCAAGGTAACAAAAAAAGTGATTTTAAAACATTTCGCCTAAATCGCCTAAAAAAATTAGGTGAAGCGATGTAACAGACTGAAACCGGGCTAGTTGTAAGTTGCCTATTTTGCCCTTAGGGTTTATGCTTAGTCTTAAGTGCTTTTATTTTAATTATTTTATTAGTGTTTTATTATAATTGTGTTGTGACCAGTTTGTGACAAGGGTCCCAGAACAGGTTTGTTTATTTTATTTGGACCTCGTTTGGGCTACCTAATCTTGTGCGAAAGATTTTAGATAACTGGTAAATACCCGTGTGTGATGGGGTATTATTTTTTAACACGTAAGAGTGTAATATCTGGATGTTTCCATCCATTTCACCTAATTTCCCAAAACTAGAACGTACCTAAACTCTTTCACTCTCAAACCCTATTCTAAACTAAGCTAGAGATTGAATCAAGAGGCTGTAAGGATTGATTTACATCATCTTTGTGATCATTAATCCAGGTTTGTTTGCTTTGATTCTTGCTCTAATTGGGTTTTTGTGTTAAATGGGTTTTTGATAGAAATTAGCTCAAATCTAGTTGTTTGATGTTTAAAAACATCAATAGATGTTATAAATAGGTTGTATATATGTTTAGTAGCTTCCATGTGCTTAAAATTTGATCAAAATCGCTCAAAAATCGAGTTTTGGGCGAAAAATGTTCGAAATCAGCGAACTTGTTCGAAACCAGTTGCTACAGTATTTTGCTACAGTACCGAGTTGCTACAGTATCACTATTTGCTGCAGTACCCGAGTTGCTACAATGTCACTATTTGCTACAGTACCTTTTATGAAATTGAAACGGGCGTAACTTTCAAAACGTAACTCCGTTTTTGATGAATAAACTATCGTTAGAATCATAATAAAGAATATTTTTCAATTGTGAACTTTTAAGAAACTAGATCAAACTATTTTTGGGTCAGAAAAGGAGTTTTAGTGTGTATATCGTGTTTTGCACGCACCTGTATGCCATTATTGAATGGAGTCATGTTGTAGACTCATAAAATTATGAATATATGGTGTTATGACCTAGTTAACTGTATGAAATGATTATATTATTTATTGGATATGTATATTAACTTTGTTTGTGTTGTTCTCAGGTTATAAGGACAAGGAGGAAGCTCAGAAATAATAACTGAGCAGTTGCTGGTAATTAGTGAGTGGGTCTATCTCCGGATAGAGTTTAAGTAGCATATCATGCTACCGTGGTTGACTCTTTTACCATGCATAGTGTAGAAATTGCCATGTTAGAATAATATAGTATGCCTGATGCTGTATGTGATTTATGTGTACACTGTGTGAATGGCACCAGTCGGGCCTAGGGAGACTGGGGACTCGAAACCGTGCCTAGGAGAGGTTTTAGTCCGTATGAGGTCAACCGTGCCTAGGGGAAGTTGGGCCCATAGGCTACTAATTGTGGAGTATAGTGTGAACGATGCATCACCTGCTTCTGGATAACTATACTGCGACTTGAGTAGCAGGGACTATCGGTAGACTCAAGTCCGATCAGCTAGGAGTCGTGTGCTCGTACAAGCCGCCGATCCTCGTATTGTCTTATTGTATGCTAGTTGGTAGTTAGCATGTGTTGTTGTTAGTATATAGCTTGTGTGTGACTTAAGCTATATCTGTTAGATAGATTTCATTCACTTAGCGGTGCGCTAATCTCCCACATAATTACCCCTTGCAGGTTTAGGTACTGCTAGTCAGGATGGGTGCTGATGCAGAAGACATGTTTGACAACCCTACTCTGATGTGGACTTTTGTTTAAATCATGTTTTGTAATAACGTAACACCGTTGTGTAAACTTAAACTTAATTACTCAGATTAATGTAATGACGCGACTTATAGTGTGTTTGTTAATAAAGTCTTCCGCTGTGTTTAAAAAAAAAAAATTGCCGGTGTTACAAGCGAAAACATAAAATAAACGTGGCAGTTTTTGATTGGTCTAAACATTACGTCTAAATCGCCTAAACAAGATTTCACCTAACTCGTCTAAAAATGTGATGACCCGGAAATTTCTGACCAAATTTAAACTTTATCTTTAATTGATTTAATGTTTTCGACACGATAAGCAAAGTCTGTAATGTTGAGTCTCAAAGTTTTTGAACTATATTCATGTAATCAATTATTCTTTGACTGTTCTCGAAGATTCACGAACAATATATATAACTTAATGTGCATATATATATATATATATATATATATATATATATATATATATATATATATATATATATATGTATATATATATATATATGTATATATATATATATATATGTATATATATATATATATATGTATATATATATATATATATATATATATATATATATATATATATATATATATATATATATATATGATTTCAAGTTATTTAGTAAACGATAGTAACATTCGATTATTGATTCGATTGATATTTAGATAAGTTAACTAAAACGTTTAAGATGAACCAGTAAAACACTAATTTGCTACGGTATTTTCGAATTGCTACAGTACCCGAAAAGCTACAGTGTTTTCGAAAATCACTATTTGCTACAGTAAAAAACGATTTTTGCTACAGTGCTACAGTGAAAACAACTTTGCTACAGTAAACACTATTTGCTGCAGTAAAAAACTATTTGCTACAGTAAAAACACTATTTGCTACAGTATTTTTATGTCGGCGAACTAGCAAACAAAAGCGGATCAGGCGGCCATGCGATCGCATGTCAAAAGCACTGAAAACCCATGCGATCGCATGGGGTACTGTAGCAGGCCACATACTATAAAAACTCGATCTGGTTCCAGTTTTATCAATCTATATCTCTCGATATCTCTCTCTATGTATATATTTATATATTATTATTATTATTATTATTATTATTATTATTATTATTATTATTATTATTATTATTATTATTATTATTATTATTATTATCATTATTAGTAGTATTAGTATTATTATTATTATTATTATTATTTATACATAAAATACTACGACGAGGTCATGAGCGTGTCACTTTCAAAACTGGTTTTCAAACGGGATAGAGCTAAGGAAACTATGGGTTATAGCTATGGAGGTTATGGGTAATATTCATGGGTACTGTTCGCAAGTCAAACCTAGTGTTTATCATCTCTGTTGCGTCTACGTACTTTCCTGCAATATTGAATCACAATATTGATACGTGAGCATTCATATCTTATCTTTTATATATTAATAGTGCATCCCTGACTAGTGCTCGAGTATATATGTTTATGCATGCTTGTATGCTAAATTTCGTTGTTAAACAGTTTATGATGAATCACTAATTAAATACATATATTACTGATGAAAGGTATATGATATGCATGTTTTTTGAAAGCTGGCGAAAAATCAATAACTTTTCATTTAGAAATCGCGTAATTTCGATGAACGAATCAAAAGATATGGTCAACTGAATTATGATTGATGTTAATTGGAATTGCTTTTGAATCTACAATTAATATTTCAACAACTTGTTTGTAAGATTGATAAATTGGATTTTTGAATATTACCAACCGAGTAAATGAATCCTTATATAAGGTACGTCTCGTTTTGTTGAATTATTGTCAAAATTGACCTTTTGAAATGATTGTTGATAACTTTTGTATGTCGATCTCAAACATTAGGATTGTGATACACTATGACCTGACCTAGCTTGATAGACATTTATTGACCAATATATGTTCTCTAGGTTGAGATCTACGGTTATTTGGTAATCCGAGTTTCAGTCACATTTTGGTGAACGACTTTATATGTTACTAAGGTGAGTTTCATTCGCTCCATTTTTAATTGCTTTTGCAATCTATATTTTTGAGCTGAGAATACATGCAATTTATTTTAAATGCAATGGATACAAGTACATACTAAATTCTACACTGAGTTTGAATCGAAAATCCCTTAGCTTTGGTAACTAGTAGCTGCCAGTACATAGGATATGGACTGGTGGGCGCGAATAACAGTATATGGATCCATAGGGTTTGACATCCTCGTCCGAGCTAGAGCGCTAGCCTTTTAACGGACGTGTCTTATTTGAGTTTATGACACGTTGGTTTGCGTGTATTAAAACGAATGGGGTATTTATCATTATAACGTTAAAGCTTAGTTACCAGGGTGCTCTGTTATGTAGAATCTATTGATAAACGTTTCTGGATGAAACAACTGAAATCTTGTGATCCACTTTTATATACAGATTATACGAAACACTAAAACTATGAACTCACCAACCTTTGTGTTGACACTTGTTAGCATGTTTATTCTCAGGTTTCCTAGAAGTCTTCCGCTGTTTGTTTATATGTTAGACAAGCTATGTGCATGGAGTCTTACATGACATATTTTTCAAGGAAACGTTGCATTCACCAAATCATCACCATGTATCTTATTTTGACTGCATTGTCAACGGAATTACTATTGTAAACTATTATTTACGGTGATTGTCTATATGTAGAAATCATCAGATGTCGAAAACCTTTGATTTAAATATTCATTTATGGTGTGCCTTTTCAAAAGAATGCAATGTTTACAAAACGTATCATATAGAGGTCAAATACCTCGCAATGAAATCGATGAATGACGTGTTCGTCCATATGAATTTGGAGCGATCGTCACAGTTGGTATCAGAGCGTTGGTCCTAGTGAACCAGGTCTTGCATGAGTGTATCTAACTCATTGTGACGACCCGTAAATTTTTGACCAAATTTAAACTTGATCTTTATATGATTTCGACATGATAAGCAAAGTCTGTTAGGTTGAGTCTCAAAAAGTTTGAACTGTTTCATGTATACATTTACCCTTCGACTACTCTCAATGATTCACGAACCACTATTTGTAAATAGATACATATATATTTAAAATATATGAATTTGAAATATAAATTAAAATATTATATGACGTAATTGTTAGAATTAATAATGTAAAATAAAATAATATATATAATAACTATTATTTAAAATATAACTATATATGTAAATAATGTAAAATGAATATATATATATATATATATATATATATATATATATATATATATATATATATATATATATATATAGTTTTGAATTTATTTTGTAAGCAACAATAACGTTCAATTGTCATTTGATCGATAGTAAGTAAGTTAAAATCAAACTTATATTATTCTAAAATAAACTATGATATGAAAATGAGTTCTATAAATTTTAGGCTTATTAAAAATATATTTAGGAACTATTTATTGAATTTTAAAATTTTTTATATTTTACTTGGGGTTGGGAGTGAAAAATTAATGTAATTTTTATTTAGTAGATAATAACCAAATTTTATACCATAATGACTAAAATAAATAAAGATAATTACTGTAAAAATTTGAGATTTTTTTTGAATATTTTTATCCGCCACTGATTAACAACGAAGTACGGAATCCAGTCCGTAAAGAAATAATTGAGGGCGGCTAAGGGTTATAAACGTTTTACATTCATGAGTGTTTAATAATAATATTATATTCTTATTATTAAACTAAAGAATTACTGTGTTTGTATATTATCATCAACTAGACTTCTTATTCTTGTTTCCCATTAATTCCCACTTGTAAATTTAATTATTATTATATTCTTATAATTATTGTTATTCGATTGATTTTTTTTAAGGCGAAAAATTGAATTGTATTAATTGCAAAGCTCTTCATCAAAACAATGAAGATTCAATACAAGTTACAATGACGGAGACTTGCTCGGTCTAGATTGACAAAATGAAAAAATACAATGCGAATAATTAAAAACAAAGTAAACTTGGATTGTGCTCCCACACGTGAGATTGATTGCCATTACAAAGATTGAGATTTGAAGCCCAAAGAAACGTCTTTAACTTGATGCTACGAATTAAAGCCGAGCGACACGTGAACTTGCTATTGAAAATGAAATCGTTACGGGCCAACCAAATCGCCCAAAAAGTTGCGGGACCAATTAGCTTCCAATACTTAGAAGCTTTGATTCCCATTCCAAAAAACCAATCAAACGAGAATGCTTCTATTGAACCCGGAATAATCCAAGAGATATTCCACCAAGAGAATAATTCGGCCCATACTTTAAAAGACCATTTGCAATGTAACAAAAGATGGATGGTAGTTTTGGTGTTTTCCAAACACCAAATACACACATTCGCTTGAGAAGCCGGTAAAATATGTCTTTTAATGAGCACGTCTTTGACAGGAATACAATTGCGAATTGCTAACCAATGGAACAACATGACTTTTGTGGGAACGCTATTGCCCCAAATAACTTTCGGCCAAGTAGGAACAATGACCCCGTTAGAATGAATCAAAGTGCAAATAGCGTCGGACACCGAGAAGACCCCATTAGGTGAGACAGCCCATTCGATTTGGTCCTCAGCCAAATCATCAAACACCACATGCGACAAAACAGTAGATAAAAAATCAAGGCGCATGGTACAAGAAAAAGACAGTGGGTGTACCAAGTTAAAATCCCATTTACAATGATTGGACAAAAAAGGATCATAGGACCTAAATTTGTTCACAGTAGCAAGCTTATCTCTACAAGATTCAAAAAGAGTAGGGAATAACTCTTTAAAGGGTCGATCACTAGCCCATCTATCATGCCAAAATAAAATGCAAGCCCCATTTCCTACTTTCCATTTCCAAGCATTGGACCCAATGATACCATTAAGAGAAGCATCACTTTGTAAATTAATCAAGTCCCTCCAAATAGGTGAGATTTGCGAAAGTAATAATGAGGAGGTATTGTTAATAAGTTTACCTTGGAATGAAGGACCGAAGGAAGAAGAAACAATTGATTTCCAAAGACAAGGTTTATGACAATTGAAACGCGCCCACCATTTGCAAAGCATTGTAATATTTTTGATACGAAGAGGGGTGACTCCCAATCCACCTAATTCTTTAGGTAAGCAAACCGTGTCCCATTTTACAAGGCTAGTCTTCTTTTTTAAACAATCGCCCCCCCAAAGAAAGTTCCTTCGATAATGCTCAAGCTTCTTAATGATAGCTAACGGGGCTTTGTAGAAAGCCATAAAATGAAGGGGAAGGTTGGATAAAACCGCGTTGATCATTACTAAACGACCACCAAACGAAAGGCATCTACCTTTCCACCCGGCTAGTTTCTTTTTGAATTTCTTGATGATTGGATCCCACATAGCACATTTATTTGAAGTTAAACTAATCGGGATACCTAGGTATTCCATGGGAAAATAACCTACTTTACAATCGAAAATAGCCTAATAAGAAACCATGTCCTCCGTAGAAACATGAATGCCATAAAGAGTCGTTTTTATGGAATTCATTTGAAGCCCGGAAACTTGATAAAACAACCCCAATATAAACTTAATACGATTAAGTTCACAAACGCTTGGTTGGGCGAAAATAATCGTATCATCCACGATTTGCGAATGATTAATGACAAGATTATTAGCAAACCTACACCCCTTCAAGAAGCCATTACTCAAATCTCTTGAGAGAAGCTTGCTCAAAGTTTTGGCAACAATGATGAACAAAAAAGAAGACAACGGATCGCCTTGTCTTAACCCCCGATCTAGTGATGCTTCACGTGAGGGTGAACCATTCACAAGAACCGAAAATTTGATATTTGAGATGCACGTTTTGATCCATGAAATAAACTTGAACCCGAAACCCATTCTATGAAGTACCAAAAGGAGGAAATCATGGGATATACAATCGTAAGCTTTTGAAAAGTCAAGTTTGATCAAAACGAGGGGACACTTTTTTAACTTTGCCATATGGACGACTTCGTTGACGACCATGACACCATCTAAAAGCAATCTTGATGGTACAAAACCGTTTTGATTTTCGCTAATAATTAAAGGGATAACGAGCTTTAATCTATTAGCGATTGTTTTAGCCAAAATTTTGTACGGAGCATTGATCAAACTAATAGGGCGCATTTATTCAATCACTCTAGCACAATTGGATTTAGGGATTAGGATAATGAAAGACGAGTTGAATCCCTTCGGAAAAGATGGATGTTCATGAAATTGGTTAAACATTTCCATAAAATCGTTTTCAAGGAAGGACCAACCTTTCTTAAAAAATTGTAACGAGTAACCATCCGGACCCGGTGTTTTGGACCCATCGAAATCCTTAATGACATTAAAAACTTCATTAGCAGAAAATTGGGCTTCAAGACTAAGAGTTAATTGGGCCGGGACTTGGGCCAAATTTAAAGACTCCCACTGTAAATCAATAAAACTTGAAAGTGACGGTTGTATCTTGAACAGAGATTCAAAAAACTCCACTGTGAACTCCTTAACAACATCAGGGTCATCTGACCAAACATTATCGATCATCATACCTGCAATATAAGAAGATTGCTGCCGTATACGAGAGACGATGTGAAAGAAACGAGTGTTTTTATCGCCTAGTCGCAACCACTTAAAACGAGAATGTAAACGCCTCTTTGATTCAATACGAACAGAAAATTCTTTCTTTCTTTTTTTGAGAGCAACCAGATCGAACAATTCTGAATTAGATAAATCCCGCTGTTGAAAACACGTCTTCAGTGAATGGATGTTACCTTCGACAATTTTAAGGTTGACTTCATCATTATCTTGATTGGAAGAACTCCACAGTTTCAAATCCGCTTTTAAAAGACGCAATTTTTTTGCAATCTTAAAGGCAGCCCACCCCTGTACGTCATATTCATTCCACAAGTCTTCACAGAAGTTGAGGAAACCAGGTTTAAGGAACCAAGTATTATTGAATCGAAAAGGTTTCGGTCCCCAATTTGCTAACACATCTGCCCAGATCAACGGTTTGTGGTCTGATCGATCAGGAGGACCGGCTTGAAGAATAGCATCGGGCCATAAGAGGGCCCATTTATTATTAATAAGCACACGGTCAATACGAGAGAATTTTTCTAACGGACCTTCCCATGTAAAAACATCATTGGATAACACTTGATCGATAAGATTAGCATGATTAATGAAACTGTTAAAAGAGTCAATGCTATTGAAATCAATGTTTTCGCGTAATCTTTCTTCGGGTGTGCAAACCGAGTTAAAGTCACCCAAAAAACATAAAGGACCCGGCCATTGATTTGCCATACTAGATAATTGAGACCAAATGAATTGCTTTTTGTGTTCGTTGTGGGGTGCATACACGTTAACAATAAGAACAATTTGGTTATTAGGGAGGTACCGTAAAATAGTGGCAATCCAATGTTGACGACACCAACTTTGAATCAAAGAGAAGAAGTCGAGTCTCCACATTGATACTAAACCACCCGAACGTCCATTTGCTTCCATTTGAATTGAATCAAAGGCGAAATGTTTCCAAACCTCATTAAGGGTGGGTTGATTAACTTCCTTGACCATTTTTTCTTGTATGGCTATGAATTGTAATTGGAACCGGTTAGCTATAACACCCACCATACGACCTCTTGAACCGTTACCGAGGCCGCGGGTGTTCCACGAGGCAAGCCTCATGGCTTTGATTTAGGTGTTGGTGAATCATACTCTGCCATATCTTGCATCATGGCCCTAAAATCTACTACCTCTTCTTGAAAGGTTAATTTCTTGCCCCCAAATAGAGAAGAATAGATGCTTTTATTTTTCAAATCCTGTTTATCTCTAGTAACATGGTTAATCTCATTTGAGGTATCAAAAACACCCTTTAAGAGTGGACTTTGTTCTCTCCATTCTTGATCTTTGTTATTAGTTTTGATGGGAGGTTTGGTTTCTTTTTAAAGAAAAGTGTTTTCGGCAGTGGAGGAAACACATCTAGCTTTTATTTTCTCATAAGAAGATTTACACCCTTTATCAATACAAGAGTTTGCCACATGGATTTTGGTGGGGCTAGAAGACTTGACAATATCAACCAAGGAAGGGTGAGCAGCAAATTTGGAAGGTGAACCGGTGGAGTTAGGAAAAAGTGAAGATTTTGGGGAGTGGGGAGCAAGGGTAGGATAATCATTAAGGAAAAGAAAAAAGGGGGCATGGGACCTAGGTGAAGTAGGGGTTGAAAGAGGCAAATCACTTGAGTCAACATTGTCAGGTACATAAGCCACACTTTGTACCCTAAAGATATTTGTTTTGATTTCTTTTTCTGCATTCTTAAACCCAACACCTCTGTCTTTTTGCTTTTTAACTGCACAAGAGACTTTTTCCATAGAGTTGTGAATGGCTCTAGGTACACTAGCCGAAAAGCTGTTGAAGTGTTTTTTAGGTGATTCAAAATTCAAACCTGTTTCTTCAACTTTAATTTCCCCCTCTTCTAGGATAATGACAGGAGGGACTTGAGCCTAAAAAACCTGTTATTCAAACCTGTTAATCGATTGATTACCGTGTTTGTTGAATAAATGTGATCATATTCCTTTCAATTACACAGTATCCATTTACATCTATCTTTCTTTTCCACTTAACTATTCTCTTATATTTTTCACTTAACTATTTTCTATATATATGCATGTATACTAATCATATACATACATTTTTTTTTCTTTCTCGATAAAGCATGAAACCCGGTCACCAACTTTGGCTCATCACTACAACCTCGCCTACCACCATAAGCCAACAAGAACCACCACTTTCAACGATTACTTGATATATGCTCGAAAACCAACATGTCTCGATTACTTTGTTACTACTACTACTCGAACAAACGATACTCATATCAAACCCGAACACCACCATCGTGATCACGAGACTGCCGCAACCTATGTTTTCTATTTCACCACTCCAATACAACCACCACCTTATTAATCACATCCACCACCGTCGGAACAACCTCAAGCCACCACCTTACACCACTTAAGTCACCACCACCTCATGTCATATTCGGATTCTGTTTGCAACCATCACACGCCACCATCGCAACACCACCATTGACACCATAACCCAAACCACCATCGACAAACACTTTTATTTTTATTTATTTATTTTATTTATTTTTTTTATTTTTTTTTGTTTGAAAGGAAACCCACCACCACCTACACAACATTAGTTATTATTATTATATTTTTTTTTGTTTACTTCTAACCACAACCATCATATAAAAACCTACTGCTACCTACTACGAATGTTGTTATCTATTTCTGTCGATGGGTTTTTGTGTTATAAAGAAGATAATGGGTACTTACAAGTTAAATAAATTAAATATATGAATTAATACCAGAATTGAAGAGTGCTCTAGTGGTTTGGTACGCTGCTGTTAAATAACAGGTCCCTAGTTCGATCCTTACATGCCGCCATTTTTTTTAATTAATCAAACAGCAACATGCTGTTGGACTAAGTTATTCTGGTAGGCTTTCTATTTCGATTGGGCCAGTTGGGCCGAGATCCAGCTTATTATTCCAGTTGGGCCGAGATCCAGCTTATTATTCCAGTTGGGCCGAAAGGATGGTGGTGATGAAATTAGGAAGATAAAAATAAATAAAAAAAATATAAAAAAAAGAAAGGGATTAAATAAATTATGATACGTATTAAATCAGAAAGAAAAGAATTGGAGGGTTGGTTATGGGTGTTTGCGGATGAGCGGTTGGTCGCGGTTTTGAGCCCGGGCGTGAGCATCTATTTTTCTTTTAAAAGATTGATAAGGTTCGTGAATCCGAGGCCAACCCTGCATTGTTCAGTTCAGTCGTATGCATATTTTTACTACAAAATATCGTATTGTGAGTTCATTTGATCCCTTTTACTCTTTACATTTTTGGGACTGAGAATACATGCGCTGTTTTTATAACTACTTTATTAAATGCTTTTGAAATACAATTTTGAACTGCGAATACATGAAATGCTTTTATAAATGTTTGACGAGATAGACACAAGCAAAACATTCCTCGAATGAATTATTATGCAGACAGAAGTTCTGCGGATTATTATTGAATTATGTGGACATGATAATTGCCACCGTTGAATTATGTGGACATGATAATTGCCACCGTTGAATTATGTGGACATGATAATTGCCACTAATTGATGTGTATGTTATATATATAGAGAATGATTTTTATACACAGGTTATGTGTATGTTATTTTTGTGCACGAGATATGTGTACGGTGATAATGCTAAAAATGAACATATATTTCATAGCATTATCCCTCAAGAAAGACAAGCTTTTAGTTGCAATTGTTCTATTTACAAGTGATATTCGTTTAAATAATAAAAGGTGAAGACAAAAGACAGATTCGACGAATTGAAGACGCAAACGACCAAAAAGCTCAAAAGTACAAAATACAATCAATAAGGTTCCAATTATTGATAAGAAACGTCTCGAAATTACAAGAGTACAAGATTCAAAATGCAAAGTACAAGATATTAAATTATTCGCAAGGACGTTCGAAAATTCGGAACCGGGACCAGAGTCAACTCTCAACGCTCGACGCAACGGACTAAAAATTTCAAGTCAACTATGCACATGAATATAATATAATATATAATTAATTCTTAAAATTAATATATATATTATATTATATTTAAAAAACCGTCGGCATAAAAAAACAAAGACTTTTGAGTCTCCCCAGCTGGCCATGCGATCGCATGGCCTGGAGGAAGAAACTCCATGCGATCGCATGGTGCACAGTTCCAGTCCACATGCCTATAAAAATCGAGCTTTGGTGTAACACAAAACACATCTTTTTCTTCTCCTCATTCAACGTATAATATTTATATTATAATTTTAATTTTAATTTTAATTTATAATAATAAGGGTGTGTTAGCGAATGTTGTAAGGGTGTAAGTCGAAATTCTGTCCGTGTAACGCTACGCTATTTTTAATCATTGTAAGTTATGTTCAACCTTTTTAATTTAATGTCTGGTAGCTAAGTTATTATTATGCTTATTTAATCCGAAGTAATCATGATGTTGGGCTAAAAATATTAAAATTGGGTAATTGGGCTTTGTACCATAATTGGGGTTTGGACAAAAGAACGACACTTGTGGAAATTAGACTATGGGCTATTAATGGGCTTTATATTTGTTTAACTAAATGATAATTTGTTAATTTTAATATAAAGATTTACAATTGGACGTCCCTATAAATAACCATATACACTCGATCGGACACGATGGGCGGGGTATTTATATGTACGAATAATCGTTCATTTAACCGGACACGGGAATGGATTAATAGCCACTAGAATTATTAAAACATGGGTGAAATTATGTACAATGACACTTGGTATAATTGATAACAAAGTATTAAAACCTTGGGTTACACTCAGTCGACATCCTGGTGTAATTATTAAATAAAGTATTAAAATCTTGTTACAGTTTAAGTCCCCAATTAGTTGGAATATTTAACTTCGGGTATAAGGATAATTTGACGAGGACACTCGCACTTTATATTTATGACTGATGGACTGTTATGGACAAAAACCTGACAGACATATTAAATAATCCAGGACAAAGGACAATTAACCCATGGGCATAAAACTAAAATCAACACGTCAAACATCATGATTATGGAAGTTTAAATAAGCATACTTCTTTTATTTCATATTTAATTTCCTTTATTTTATATTTAATTGCACTTCTAATTATCGCACTTTTATTTATTGTTATTGTATTTAATTGCACTTTTAATTATCGTACTTTTTAATTATCGCAAGTTTATTTTATCGCACTTTTATTTATCGCAATTTCATTATCGTTATTTACTTTACGCTTTAAATTAAGTCTTTTATTTATTTAATATTTTACATTTTGTTTTAACTGCGACTAAAGTTTTAAAATCGACAAACCGGTCATTAAACGGTAAAAACCCCCTTTATAATAATAATATTACTTATATATATATTTGTATTTTTATAAAATAAAACTAATATAGCGTTAAGCTTTGATTAAAAGATTTTCCATGTGGAACGAACCGGACTTACTAAAAACTACACTACTGTACGATTAGGTACACTGCCTATAAGTGTTGTAGCAAGGTTTAAGTATATCCATTCAATAAATAAATAAATATCTTGAGTAAAATTATATCGTATTTAATAGTATTTCCTTGTATCCATTTAATAGTATTTTATACCCCTTAGCTTTAACTATCAAGTATTTTTGGCGCCGCTGCCGGGGAGCAATCTAGCTTAAAAGCCGGAAGCGCAACGCTAATATATATATAAAAAAAATTATTTTTAGTTTACTTTTATTAAAATACTCTCAAGTAAAAATACGTTTTAAATATTCGAAAATATAAAAAGAAAACAAAATTATAAATATTTTTAAGAGCTTGTTAAATATTTAAGTTCTATAAAGGTTTCTTTATCTTTATTTTATAAAAATATAAGTTTTATTTAATTTATATAAATATATTACATAAATATATAAAACAGAAAATTCAAAACAAAACAAAAAAATATATATATAAAAACACTCGGGCCTGCTACTGTAGCAGCCCGTAACCTGGCCCAAAACCTCAGCTCATGCGATCGCATGAGCCCGAAGGCATAAACTCATGCGATCGCATGAGAGTATCTGACACGCCAACTGCAACCCTAAAACTGCATTTATTACGGTGTATTATTATTATTATTTAATAAACCCTAATTAGGTTTTATTATTTAATTAGTTATTAGTTTTTAGATTTAATTTATATATTTAGTTTAATTAGTTTAATTAAGTTGTAAAATTAATAGTTTTATTAAATAAATAATATAAAAATAATATTTTTATAAAAATTGTAATTTTTACAACTTTTAGTATATTTTTATATTTTGTCCCTTTTTATTTGTTTTTAGCGTAACTTTTGTATTTTCCGTTCATATTTAGTTTTAATTCATAGTTTTTGCCATAGTTATTTTTTTTTTATTTAGATTTTTAGGCTTTGCCGTAAAATCCCTTAAGTGCTTTTTATTTAGACTAAGATTTAGGTGATTTAGAATTTTGCGACGCCTTTTTAAGTTTTAGTACCTTTTTAAGATATTGCCATTTGGGATATAGTTTTACTTGTAAGCTTTAATATTTTTAGACGCCTTTTACCTATGTATCAATAGAAAAAGGGGCAAAACACTGTAGCCGGGTACCCATGCGATCGCATGGGAATCACCCTATACCTCCATGCGATCGCATGGAGGCAAAAATCTGGCCTGATACATACAGACAGCGAGTCTGTCTTCCTCACCACAACACACACACAAACACGAAACTCTCTCAAATCTTCACCAAACTTCATCATTTTTCCACCGTAATTCATCATTTTTCTTGCTCTAATCATGCCTAGATTCTCATTCTTCAGCAAAATGGTAAAAATTACACCCCTAAACTCTATAAATTCATAGTTTTTGTGATAATTATCAATTTTTTACCTAATGCAATTTTGTTAATTTCTAGTGTAATTAGTGTTAAATTGTTAGTATTTTATGCATGTATAACCTAGATTGATGCTATTTAACATGATTTGAAGCCAAAAACTTCAAAAAAATTTAGAAATTTAGGGTTAGTGTTCTTGAGCAATTTGGGGCTTTTTGATATAAACAGGTTATGGTCGATTTTTGTCATGAATTATTGCTAAATTGAGTAGTGTAACATGTTTAGATAGTTAAATGATCCAAACATTGATCCTAAACATGATTTTTAGAGATTAAAGTGGACTTTTTAAGTCCAAAATTCATGAACTTGATTAATTTGATATATTTGCCATTTGAGACTTGTTTAATTATTAGTAATTACTATTTTGACATGTTATTTGAGTTAAATGCTTATGAATTTTGTATACATTTTCATATGTGCTTATTTGAAAAGTGTAGAATTGTGAAAAATTATGAAAATGTGTATAAGTTTAATTTTGATTTAACATGTTATAGTGATTGTTTTAAGTTGTTATTTTGCTAACACTAATGCATATTTGGATGCACAAATTTTGTGTTTAATGTGTTTTGCAGAAAGTCGATACTGGAGGTTCAGGAGCATCATCATCTAGACGACCAGCACCAGCACCAGAACCAGAACCAGAAATACAACACGAACAAGAACAACAACAAGAACCACAACAACAGCCTGATCAGCACATACCTTATTATGATCTGGTACAGTTTGTTGATGAATTCATAGTATTCCCAATGAGGCCACCAGTAGAATTCCCAACAATTTCTGAGCACACTCTGCATCCTAATCTGAGATTTGATAGGAGATGGAGAGATTACGAGACATATCAAAGGAACAAATTCAAATTGGTAACAAAAAATGTAGAGGTGCCAAGGGTAATCGATTGGGCCCCTTTGGAAACGGTCCATCTAGCTGACCGTGTTAGACAGCTTTTGGTACAAAGGTATGGCAGTTCTTCTTTTATAGATTGGGAACGTCTTTTCACCATTCGTAGGCCTGTATATAAGGAATGGTGTGTTGAGTTGATGAGTACTGTATCACTTGATACAAATATAGTTAGAATAGATGATAGAAGATTTCTTAGGTTTATCCTTGGCAGTAGGATGTACAGAATGTCCATGCTGGACATGGCCAGGGCTTTACAGATATATACTCCTGGTGAGTTGCTACTACCCGATTGTACAAACTTGATTCATTATGGTGAAAGGGTAGATAGCAACTTTGACGCTGACGGCATTTGGAGGCGTATGTTACATTTTGATGTTTTTACACGAGCAGGAGGACACTCCTATACACATATTGACAGAGCCGAGCTTCAAATTATTCATAGATTTTTGGCTAACTCGATTACACAGAGAGGTCACAATAAAGAAAAAATTACCTTACATGATTTATTCTACCTAAAGTGTATTCGGGATTCATTTTTGGCAGTTCTATTTGCATTAGTGGTAGGAGCCTTGGTGCCATTTGTATTTGTAACAGGAATCCGACAATCTTCAGCAAGATGACCCCTTCGATTACAATTTTTGCACACCACATTACAATAACCAGAGTGATGTTTGTGGCATCTGTTACATAAAGGATTTCGTCCTTTGTAACCTGAGTTCGAACCGCTACCCGCACCTTGCGTGGTTTCTTGTTTCATGTTGGATTGTTGATGATTACTGTAGTGACCCGAACTTTTCCATGTTTATATATATTAATTGAGATTGATATTTACATGATTAAATGTTTCCAACATGTTAAGCAATCAAACTTGTTAAGACTTGATTAATTGAAATATGTTTCATATAGACAATTGACCACCCAAGTTGACCGGCGATTCACGAACGTTAAAACTTGTAAAAACGACATGACAATATATATATGGATATACATATGGTTAACATGAGATTATGATAAGTAAGTATCTCCATAAGTATATTAACAATGAGTTATATACATATAAACAAGACTACTAACTTAAGGATTTCGAAACGAGACATATATGTAACGATTATCGTTGTAACGACATTTAAATGTATATATATCATATTAAGATATATTAATATATCATAATATCATGATAATATAATAATTTAACATCTCATTAGATATAATAAACAATGGGTTAACAACATTAATTGAGATCGTTAACTTAAAGGTTTCAAAACAACACTTACATGTAACGACTAACGATGACTTAACGACTCAGTTAAAATGTATATACATGTAGTGTATTTAGATGTATTAAAATACTTTTGGAATACTTCAAGACATATATCAAAACACTCATACTTAACGAAAATGGTTACAGTTACTTTCCCATTCTTTTCTTTCATCAAGAATTCTAGTCGTATTTTTACCCGTATTATACACAGCTTCAAAACATACTTACTATGGGTATATACCAATAGGAACTAGCATGTGATTCCACTCTTGATTATGTCATGTATGACTAATCAATTTTAACTTCTACCATGAGCTAGTCAACTAACTAGAACTCCTTTTAACCCCACTCACCACTCACCAATTACCACTCATCATTCACTCCATTTCACTTCCAATTCTCTTTCTAATTCTCTCTTAACACACCCACACTATTATGAACGTATTTTTCCAGTAGTTAATCATCATCTTCATCAAAAATCACTTCAAGAATCAAGCTATAATCATCATAGGAAGAACACTTCAAGAACACTTCAAAAATCCCTTCAAGTTTACTAATTTACTTCCAAGCTTTCTAATCCATTCCAAGTAATCATCTAAGATCAAGAAACCTTTGTTATATACAGTAGGTTATCTTTCTTATTCAAGGTAATATTCATATTCAAACTTTGATTCAATTTCTATAACTATAAACTATCTTAATTCGAGTAAAAATCTTACTTGAACTTGTTTTTGTGTCATGATCCTACTTCAAGAACTTTCAAGCCATCCAAGATCCTTTGAAGCTAGATCATTTCTTGTCACTTCCAGTAGGTTTACCTACTAAACTTGAGGTAGTAATGATGTTCATAACATCATTCGATTCATATATATAAAACTATCTTATTCGAAGGTTTAAACTCGTAATCACTAGAACATAGTTTAGTTAATTCTAAACTTGTTCGCAAACAAAAGTTAATCCTTCTAACTTGACTTATAAAATTAACTAAACACATGTTCTATATCTATATGATATGCTAACTTAATGATTTAAAACCTGGAAACACGAAAACACCGTAAAATCGGATTTACGCCGTCGTAGTAACACCGCGGGCTGTTTTGGGTTAGTTAATTAAAAACTATGATAAACTTTGATTTAAAAGTTGTTATTCTGAGAAAATGATTTTTATTATGAACATGAAACTATATCAAAAAATTATGGTTAAACTCAAAGTGGAAGTATGTTTTCTAAAATGGTCATCTAGACGTCGTTCTTTCGACTGAAATGACTACCTTTACAAAAATGACTTGTAACTTATTTTTCCGACTATAAACCTATACTTTTTCTGTTTAGATTCATAAAATAGAGTTCAATATGAAACCATAGCAATTTGATTCACTCAAAACGGATTTAAAATGAAGAAGTTATGGGTAAAACAAGATTGGATAATTTTTCTCATTTTAGCTACGTGAAAATTGGTAACAAATCTATTCCAACCATAACTTAATCAACTTGTATTGTATATTATGTAATCTTGAGATACCATAGACACGTATACAATGTTTCGACCTATCATGTCGACACATCTATATATATTTCGGAACAACCATAGACACTCTATATGTGAATGTTGGAGTTAGCTATACAGGGTTGAGGTTGATTCCAAAATATATATAGTTTGAGTTGTGATCAATACTGAGATACGTATATACTGGGTCGTGGATTGATTCAAGATAATATTTATCGATTTATTTCTGTACATCTAACTGTGGACAACTAGTTGTAGGTTACTAACGAGGACAGCTGACTTAATAAACTTAAAACATCAAAATATATTAAAAGTGTTGTAAATATATTTTGAACATACTTTAATATATATGTATATATTGTTATAGGTTCGTGAATCAACAGTGGCCAAGTCTTACTTCTCAACGAAGTAAAAATCTGTGAAAGTGAGTTATAGTCCCACTTTTAAAAGCTAATATTTTTGGGATGAGAATACATGCAGGTTTTATAAATGATTTACAAAATAGACACAAGTACGTGAAACTACATTCTATGGTTGAATTATCGAAATCGAATATGCCCCTTTTTATTAAGTCTGGTAATCTAAGAATTAGGGAACAGACACCCTAATTGACGCGAATCCTAAAGATAGATCTATTGGGCCTAACAAACCCCATCCAAAGTACCGGATGCTTTAGTACTTCAAAATTTATATCATATCCGAAGGGTGTTCCGGAATGATGGGGATATTATTATATATGCATCTTGTTAATGTAGGTTACCAGGTGTTCACCATATGAATGAACTTTATCTCTATGTATGGGATGTGTATTGAAATATAAAATCTTGTGGTCTATTGTTACGATTTGATATATATAGGTTAAACCTATAACTCACCAACATTTTTGTTGACGTTTAAAGCATGTTTATTCTCAGGTAAATATTAAGAGCTTCCGCTGTTGCATACTAAAATAAGGACAAGATTTGGAGTCCATGTTTGTATGATATTGTGTAAAAACTGCATTCAAGAAACTGATTTCGATGTAACATAATTGTATTGTAAACCATTATGTAATGGTCGTGTGTAAACAGGATATTTTAGATTATCATTATTTGATAATCTACGTAAAGCTTTTTAAACCTTCATTTATAAAATAAAGGTTATGGTTTGTTTTAAAAATGAATGCAGTCTTTGAAAAACGTCTCATATAGAGGTCAAAACCTCGCAACGAAATCAATTAATATGGAACGTATTTAATCAATAAGAACGGGACATTTCAATTACCTTCCCACTTTCTTTTGTTTTCCGATGTCTTGACATCAGTGTTCTTATCCAGAATAATCTGGTCCATTAACTCGTTCGCCATGGTGATGGCTTCGTGAATAGTCTTGGGTTTCGATGCTGTAACATTTGCTTTGACATTTTTAGGCAAACCATCTTTGTACAGTTCTATCTTCCGTTCTTCGGTTGGTACCAATTCGGGACATAGCAAAGCTAATTCCATGAATCGCTGATTGTAGTTGGTGAGTTCAGTACCAACAACTTTCAGGCTTCGTAATTCAGCTTCCAACTTCCTAACCTCGTTCCTTGGACAATACTCGTTGATTAGCATTGTTTTGAATTCTTCCCAGGGAGTATCATAAGCTACATCTCCTCCTACGGCCTTCACATAGTTTTTCCACCATGTGAGTGCACTATCTTGTAAGGTGCACGATGCATACTTGGTCATGTCCTTCTCAATACAACCACTGATTTTAAACACAGACTCAATCTTTTCGATCCACCGGGTTAAACCGACTGGTCCTTCTGTTCCACTGAATGATGAGGGCTTGCAACCTTGAAAAGTTTTGTAAGTACATCCCACACGAGGATTTGGGTTAACTGCAGCACCTCTCGCAGCCTCGACCCATAACATTCTGTCGTCCACTCGCTGATTGATGAGTTCCTCGATTTCTTGTTCCGTCATTCGGTTCAATCGCGCCATAATCTTCAATAAGAATGAAAAAAATAATTATTCACATGGAATATTATAGATGTAGTATGTATTTACAGTACATCGTAGCTTATTAATAATATGAACCAGTTATTATTATAAAAGCCTTTTCTTCTTATTAACGTTTTATAATTATATCTAGGGTAGTACCTACCCGTTAAAGTTCATACTTAATAGCTTAGTACAGAAATCAATTACTATCACCCAAATAATACTCAACCATGGAAAATTATTGCATTTC
This sequence comes from Rutidosis leptorrhynchoides, assembly GCF_046630445.1. Lineage (NCBI taxonomy): Eukaryota > Viridiplantae > Streptophyta > Magnoliopsida > Asterales > Asteraceae > Rutidosis > Rutidosis leptorrhynchoides. The sequence continues at coordinate 66,604,134 of NC_092334.1, forward strand.
ACACTTCACTATTTTACATATGCTTATCTTACATCAAACATTAAGCAAACCACACTAGTAATATTATACAAAACGTTATATGATCCCATGGTTTAAAACAACAGCGCATCATTTAACCCAAAATGTTTGTGTTCAAAGAAATCGCTTATAGGTTATCTTGACTGTCTCCCTGCGTTTTGGCGGAGGGGCTGAAGAACTGGATGCCGGGATAGAACTAATAGGAATAGCGGGAATAGGGGTGGAAGTGTCTGGTGGAGTTGGTGCCACAACATCCTCACTAAACTTGGGATTTGGATTTTCCAATTCAGTAGCCTTTCGTTTCTTTCCTCTTTCAAACTTGTCTTTCGTAATTTCCTGTATTTCTTCCTCCTCAGGATCACTTTCCGGTTCCTCTTCAATTGATTCATCCGAAAATTTTGAGTCTTCCCCAAAGGTATCGTTTTTATCATCGGACAGGTTAATGACTGGAACACCATCTGAAGATTATGGTTCGGAGTCGCTGAATGTGATAACAAGTTCTAAGCCAGACATCTATCACATAACAACTAGCACGTTAGTACCACATAATATTTACATATTAATTTTTTTTTAACCAACAAGGATAAGCAATAGTTTTCGAAATCAAACACGGTCAAAGTCCAGGCTCACTAATGCATCCTAACAAACTCGATAAGACACACTAATGCAAATTTTCTGGTTATCTAAGACCAACGCTCTGATACCACATGTCATAACCCGACCTTAACCATAAGGACGAATACAATAACATATGATTTCATCGCGAGGTATTGACCTCTATATGCGACATTTTTCAAAAACTGCATTCGTTTTTACAATACAAACCATAGCTTTTATTACAAATACAAGGTTTAAACAACTTAATAATGATTATCGTTTAGCGATAATCTTAGACTTACAAACTTTACATGTGATAATAACAATACGACCTCCAACATATTTTACATTACAAATCCTCCGATATGCAGTTTTATTTTTGACACAAATATGCATACTCAAGATCTTGCTTAAATTCAACATGTTGCAGCGGAAGCTTTTAGTTATCACCTGAGAATAAACATGCTTAAAACGTCAACATAAAGTTGGTGAGATATAGGTTTAATGCCGGCAGCGTTATAAATATAGACCACAAGATTTCATATATAAACGTTTTAATAAAAATATTCTAAGTTGTTGAGCACTTGATAACCATACTTAACATTTAATCAACGTCGCATATTCCCTTTATTATGAAATCTTACTACATCGTACCAAGTGTAGTCACCGAAACGAAGTACTGTGCAACCGTTGAATACTGGTCGTCCAGTCAGATTGGGGTTGTCAGGCCCGATAGATCTATCAACAGGATTCGCGTTTACAATACCTCATGTAAATAATAGTTACCAAGTTACAGGGAAGTATGCCAGTGGTACAACTCAACGTAGAATATATATTTTTAATCACTTGTGTCCATAACATAAATCATAAAATGCATGTATTCTCATCCCGAAATATTTAGAGTTTAAAAGTGGGACTATATACTCACTTTTGCCTTGAAGGTATTTATCACGACTTGGTCTCCGATAGATATCACGAACCTAACCATATATATAATATATCAACATATTTTCTTTTTAAGTAATCATTATATATATATATATATATATATATATATATATATATATATATATATATATATATATATATATATATATATATATATATATATATATATACTTTTAATACTTTTAATATTTTCTTAGTCCGTAGTTAGCAGTCCGATGTTAGTGGTCCACAATTAGTTGCTCAATAAAATAAATAAAGACCCCATCGTATTCGTATTGATCAGAATTAATCTTGACCCATGGTACCATGTTGTCAAATGACGTGTTGCGTACATAAAGTACCGTGTTGTCAAATGACGTGTTGCGTACAATCATGAGGTCTTATGATTAATCTTCTCGTGTTGTTTACGGGTGGTCCTGAAATATATAAAATCAAATCGTAAGTAAATATATATGAAATATCATATTAATTAGAAATATATGATTAATTTAATTTTTCTCCAAATATTTTCGTAGCTAAACTAGCTTCGCATACCCGATCTTGTTTTAGTCGTAGTTTCTTCATTACAACTCCGTTTTTGTTGGTTCAACTTGCCACTTCCTTGGATCGAGTCAAATTTTAAGAATATGAACTGAAAATACCTTAGGTTGTATTCGAAATCACAGGTTATAGGTCAAACTTTGGTGAAACTTATGAAAGTGATCATTTTCCATCATAAAAACAACATTTAATGATCATTTTTCTAAAAATACTTACACTTTGAGTTAAACCATGAGATTTTTATGTGTTAACATATTCATAAGAAATATCATTTTTCCAGAATATGAACTTCCAATTCAAAGCTTAAGATGGTTTTTAATTATCCAACCCAAAACAGCCCCCGGTTGCACTCCGACGACGTAGATTCAGTTTTTAAGGTGTTCTTTGTAAAACCAAGTTATATCTTGTTAAGTTAGCATATCATTATGATATATTACAGGTCTTGAAGTGTTTTAAAAGTCAAGTTAGAAGGATCTATTTAGTTTGCGAACATGTTTGAAATCATTCAAACTATGTTCTTGTTGTTAAAATTTTATACCACAAAATAAGATAGCTATATGAATATGAATTGAATAAGATTATGAATAAGGTTACTACCTCAAGTTACTTAGACAAAGTTACTGTAAGAGATGAGAAAAATCCTAGAATCAAAAGAGTGGTGGAGTTGGATTGAAAGGTTGGAAGTAAACTTGTTTACTTGGAAGGATTTTTGAAGTGTTCTTGAATGGATTTTCTTATGATGATTAAGGGTTGTTTTTGAAGCTAGATCTTCATGGTTATTTGCTGAGATTTTGAAGAACACTTAAGGTTCCTAAGAGTGTGTTTTTAGTTAGAGAAAATGTGTAGTAAAAATGAAAATGGAATGGAGTATAAATGGTGGTGAAAAGATGTATAAATTTGTAATATTGTGCAAAAGTCTTGTAATATGCCAAATTGATTAATCATGCATGCTAAGATCCAAAATTGGCTGACTCATGGCTACTAATAAAGTGATTGTGATGTGTATATACCAATAGTAAATACGTATAGAAGCTGGGTATGATACGGGTACATATACCCTAGATATACGTATAAAAACGAGGATTCAAATATAGCTATATTTTATAAATATACTTATATTGTTTTATGTATATAAATCCTTTAAAAGTGATAAAATACATATCTATACGATACATGTATAAGCATTATAAGTTTTAAGTATTTAAGTCGAAGAACATCACATATAGTTATCGTTTTGAAAACTTAAGTTAGTAGTCTCAAAATATACTTATAACTCATTGTTATTAGTACACAATGAGATGTTAAAACATTCTTAGATCATGTTAAATATATAAAAATACATATATATACACAAACGTATAATTATCGTATGTTATATAGTTCGTGATATCATCGGTCAAATTGGACGGTCAAACGTTGTGTAAAACTCTTTTCAAAAACATAAGTCTCAACAATTTAGATTGCTTATCATGTTGGTAAGGTTTAATTTATGTAAATATTAATCTTAAAAGTGTAAAATGATCGGAAAAATTCGGGTCGTTACAGTACCTACCCGTTAAATAAATTTCATTCAGAAATTTTAAAGTTGTACCTATTTTGCGTTCTCGGGAAACAAATGTAGGTACTTTTGTTTCATCTGATCCTCTCGTTCCCAAGTAAACTCGGGACCTCTTCGAGCATTCCAACAAACCTTAACGATTGGTATGTTGCTCTGCTTGAGCCGTTTAACTTCACGGTCCATGATTTCGACTGGTTCTTCTATGAATTGTAGTTTCTCATCGACTTGGATTTCTTCAAGAGGAATGATGAGATCTTCCTTTGCAAGACATTTCTTGAGGTTTGAGACGTGAAATGAATTATGTACTCCGGCGAGTTGTTGTGGTAACTCGAGTCGATAGGCTACCGGTCCGATGCGTTCGATAATCTTGAACGGGCCTACATACCTTGGGTTCAGTTTACCCCTTTTTCCAAAACGTATTACACCTTTCCAAGGTGACACCTTTAGCATAACCATGTCACCGATCTGAAACTCTAATGGTTTCCTTCGGACATCCGCGTAGCTCTTTTGGCGACTACGGGCTGTTTTCAATCTCTCCTTGATTTGTACTATCTTCTCAGTCATTTCGTGTATGATCTCGGGACCAGTTAATTGTCGATCTCCTACTTCATTCCAACAGATAGGGGATCTACACTTCCTTCCATATAATGCTTCGAATAGTGCAGCTTTAATGCTCGCATGATAACTGTTATTATACGAGAATTCTGCTAATGGTAGATATTTATCCCATCCGTTTCCAAAATCGATCACATATGCCCTGAGCATGTCTTCAAGAGTCTGAATTGTTCTTTCACTCTACCCGTCAGTTTGTGGATGATATGCGGTGCTCATATCCAAACGAGTTCCCAGGGCCTCCTGTAGTGATTGCCAAAACTTTGATGTAAATCTACTATCACGATCGGATATAATGGAAATAGGTATTCCATGCCTTGAAACAATTTCCTTTATGTATAATCGTAATAGTTTCTCCATTCTATCTGTTTCCTTTATAGGCAAGAAATGTGCAGATTTGGTGAGACGATCAACTATTACCCAAATGGTGTCATAACCCCAGGCAGTCTTAGGTAACTTTGTGATGAAATCCATGGTAATACCATCCCATTTCCATTCTGGGATCTCTGGTTGTTGAAGTAACCCTGACGGCTTCTGGTGTTCTGCTTTGACTTTGGAACAAGTTAAACATTCCCCAACATATGTTGCAACATCTGTCTTTAAATTAGGCCACCAATAATGCATCTTAAGATCTTGATACATCTTTCCAACTCCAGGATGTATCGAGTATCTTGTCTTATGTGCCTCATTCAATATCAACTTCCTTAATCCACCCAACTTTGGTACCCAAATACGGTTTGCAAAATATCGAATTTCGTCTTCCCGTATAACGAGTTGTTTCCCATACTTATTCATTATTTCATTTCCTATGTTTTCTTTAGTAAGAGCTTCTCGTTGAGCCTCTTTGATTTGTGAGTTGAGATTCATGCGAATTTTTATGTTCATCACTCGTACTCGAATTGGTTCCCGTTCCTTTCTGCTTAGAGCGTCGGCCACTACATTCGCTTTCCCGGGATGATAGCGAATCTCACAATCATAGTCGTTTATCAGCTCGACCCACCTACGTTGCCTCATGTTCAGCTGTTTCTGATCAAAAATATGTTGAAGGCTTTTATGATCAGTAAACACAGTGCATTTAACCCCATATAAATAGTGTCTCCATATCTTCAATGAAAACACTACTGCTCCCAATTCTAAATCATGCGTCGTATAATTCCGCTCGTGAATCTTCAATTGTCGAGATGCGTATGCTATAACTTTCTTACGTTGCATAAGGACGCAACCAAAACCTTGTCGCGAAGCGTCACAATATATCTCAAAATCATCGTTCCCTTCAGGTAACGATAAAATAGGTGCTGTAGTCAACTTCTTCTTCAGTAATTGAAATGCACTTTCCTGCTCAGAAGTCCAGTCGCACTTCTTCCCTTTTTGCGTTAACGCTGTTAATGGTTTAGCTATTTGGGAAAAATCTTGAATAAACCTTCTATAATAACCAGCTAAACCCAAAAATTGGCGTATCTGCGTTGGTGTCTTAGGAGTCTCCCATTTTTCAATGGCCTCAATTTTAGCTGGATAAACCTGAATTCCTTTGCTACTAACAACGTGGCCAAGAAATTGCACTTCTTTCAACCAAAATGCACACTTAAAAAATTTGGCGTATAACTGTTCTTTTCTTAACAATTCTAATACCAACCTTAAATGCTGCTCATGCTCTTGCTCACTCTTGGAATAGATAAGAATATCGTCAATGAAAACGATAACAAACTTATCTAAATACGTACTAGAAACTCGATTCATGAGGTCCATGAATACAACTGGCTCATTAGTCAACCCAAACGGCATAACCAAAAATTCGTAATGACCATAACGTGTCCGAAAAGCAGTTTTCGGAATATCTTCTTCTTTGACACGTAATTGATGATAGCCCGATCTTAAGTCGATTTTCGAGTACACACATGATCCTTGCAGTTGATCAAATAAGTCGTCAATTCTCGGTAGTGGATACCGATTCTTGATAGTTAACTTATTTAATTCACGATAATCTATACACATCCTAAAAGATCCATCTTTCTTCTTGACGAATAAAATCGGAGCTCCCCACGGTGAAGTACTTGGTCGTATGAATCCACGGTCCAGTAATTCTTTTAACTGACTCTGAAGTTCTTTTAACTCAGACGGTGCAAGTCTATATGGAGCACGAGCCACTGGTGCAGCTCCTGGTACTAGATCTATTTGAAATTCTACAGATCTAAATGGAGGTAATCCCGGCAACTCTTCCGGAAAGACTTCAGGAAAATCTCTTGCCACAGGCACGCCATTGATGCTCTTCACTTTTTCCTTCGTTTCGACTTTATTAACATGTGCTAAGATAGCATAACACCCTTTCTTCAAGCACTTTTGAGCTTTCAAACAACTAATGAGTTTTAGCTTTGAGTTACCCTTCTCTCCATAAATCATTACTGGCGTTTTATCCTTACGAGGAATGCGAATTGCCTTCTTGGAACACACAACTTCAGCTCCTATTTTGGACATCCAGTCCATGCCGACTATTACATCAAAACTTCCTAATTCTACGGGTATCAAATCAATCTTAAATATTTCTCCGGCTAAATTTATTTTGCAATCACGGCATATTTTATCGGCTTTAATTAGTTTACCATTAGCTAACTCAATCATGTACTTAGCATCTAAAGGTAATGATGAACAATTCAATTTAATGTAAAAGTCTCTACTCACGTAACTTCTATCGACACCAGTATCAAATATAATAGATGCGGATAAGTTATAAATGGTAAACGTACCCGTAACAAGCTCCGGGTCTTCACACGCCTCTCTAGCATTAATAACAAATGCTCTTCCACGTGCAGATCCATTATTCTTCTCTGGATTCGGACACTGGCTCTTATAATGACCCTGTTTCCCACACCCATAATAGGTAACAGTGGCCAAGGCAGTTCTATTTGCATTAGTGGCAGGAGTCTTGGTGCCATTTGTATTTGTAACAGGAATCCGACAATCTTCAGCAAGATGACCCCTTCGATTACAATTTTTGCACACCACATTACAATAACCAGAGTGATGTTTGTGGCATCTGTTACATAAAGGATTTCGTCCTTTGTAACCTGAGTTCGAACCGCTACCCGCACCTTGCGTGGTTTCTTATTTCTTGTGGGATTGTTGATGATTACCTTCCCACTTTCTTTTGTTTCCCGATGTCTTGACATCAGTGTTCTTATCCAGAATAATCTGGTCCATCAACTCGTTCGCCATGGTGATGGCTTCGTGAATAGTCTTGGGTTTCGATGCTGTAACATTTGCTTTGACATTTTTAGGCAAACCATCTTTGTACAGTTCTATCTTCCGTTCTTCGGTTGGTACCAATTCGGGACATAGCAAAGCTAATTCCATGAATCGCTGATTGTAGTTGGTGAGTTCAGTACCAATAACTTTCAGGCTTCGTAATTCAGCTTCCAACTTCCTAACCTCGTTCCTTGGATAATACTCGTTGATTAGCATTGTTTTGAATTCTTCCCAGGGAGTATCATAAGCTACATCTCCTCCTACGGCCTTCACATAGTTTTTACACCATGTGAGTGCACTATCTTGTAAGGTGCACGATGCATACTTGGTCATGTCCTTCTCAATACAATCACTGATTTTAAACACAGACTCAATCTTTTCGATCCACCGGGTTAAACCGACTGGTCCTTCTGTTCCACTGAATGATGAGGGCTTGCAACCTTGAAAAGTTTTGTAAGTACATCCCACATGAGGATTTGGGTTAACTGCAGCACCTCTCGCAGCCTCGACCCATAACATTCTGTCGTCCACTCGCTGATTGATGAGTTCCTCGATTTTTTGTTCCGTCATTCGGTTCAATCGCACCATAATCTTCAATAAGAATGAAAAAAAATAATTATTCACATGGAATATTATAGATGTAGTATGTATTTACAGTACATCGTAGCTTATTAATAATATGAACCAGTTATTATTATAAAAGCCTTTTCTTCTTATTAGCGTTTTATAATTATATCTAGGGTAGTACCTACCCGTTAAAGTTCATACTTAATAGCTTAGTACAGAAATCAATTACTATCACCCAAATAATACTCAACCATGGAAAATTATTGCATTTCACACTTCACTATTTTACATATGCTTATCTTACATCAAACATTAAGCAAACCACACTAGTAATATTATACAAAACGTTATATGATCCCATGGTTTAAAACAACAGCGCATCATTTAACCCAAAACGTTTGTGTTCAAAGAAATCGCTTATAGGTTATCTTGACTGTCTCCCTGCGTTTTTGTAACGACCCGGATTTTTCCGATCGTTTTACACTTATAAGATTAATATTTACATAAATTAAACCTTACCAATATGATAAGCAATCTAAATTGTTGAGACTTATGTTTTTGAAAAGAGTTTTACACAACGTTTGACCGTCCAATTTGACCGATGATATCACGAACTATATAACATACGATAATTATACGTTTGTGTATATATATGTATTTTTATATATTTAACATGATCTAAGAATGTTTTAACATCTCATTGTGTACTAATAACAATGAGTTATAAGTATATTTTGAGACTACTAACTTAAATTTTCAAAACGATAACTATATGTGACGTTCTTCGACTTAAATACTTAAAACTTATAATGCTTATACATGTATCGTATAGATATGTATTTTATCACTTTTAAAGGATTTATATACATAAAACAATATAAGTATATTTACAAAAGATAGCTATATTAGAATCCTCGTTCCGTTTTCTCAAGATTTTTATACGTATATCTAGGGTATATGTACCCGTATCATACCCAGCTTCTATACTTATTTACTATTGGTATATACACATCACAATGACTTTATTAGCAGCCATGAGTCAGCCAATTTTGGATCTTAGCATGCATGATTAATCAATTTGGCATATTACAAGACTTTTGCACAATATTACAAATTTATACATCTTTTCACCACCATTTATACTCCATTCCATTTTCATTTTTACTACACATTTTCTCTAACCAAAAACACACTCTTAGGAACCTTAAGTGTTCTTCACAATCTCAGCAAATAACCATGAAGATCTAGCTTCAAAAATAACCCTTAATCATCATAAGAAAATCCATTCAAGAACACTTCAAAAATCCTTCTAAGTAAACAAGTTTACTTCCAACCTTTCAATCCAACTCCACCACTCTTTTGATTCTAGGATTTTTCTCATCTCTTACAGTAACTTTGTCCAAGTAACTAGAGGTAGTAACCCTATTCATAATCTTATTCAATTCATATTCATATAGCTATCTTATTTTGTGGTATAAAATTTTAACAACAAGAACATAGTTTGAATGATTTCAAACTTGTTCGCAAACTAAATAGATCCTTCTAACTTGACTTTTAAAACACTTCAAGACCTGTAATATATCATAATGATATGCTAACTTAACAAGATATAACTTGGTTTTACAAAGAACACCTTAAAAACTGAATCTACGTCATCGGAGTGCAACCGGGGGCTGTTTTGGGTTGGATAATTAAAAACCATCTTAAGCTTTGAATTGGAAGTTCATATTCTGGAAAAATGATATTTCTTATGAATATGTTAACACATAAAAATTTCATGGTTTAACTCAAAGTGTAAGTATTTTTAGAAAAATGATCATTAAATGTTGTTTTTATGATGGAAAATGATCACTTTCATAAGTTTCACCAAAGTTTAACCTATAACCTGTGATTTCGAATACAACCTAAGGTATTTTCAGTTCATATTCTTAAAATTTGACTCGATCCAAGGAAGTGGCAAGTTGAACCAACAAAAACGGAGTTGTAATGAAGAAACTACGACTAAAACAAGATCGGGTATGCGAAGCTAGTTTAGCTACGAAAATATTTGGAGAAAAATTAAATTAATCATATATTTCTAATTAATATGGTATTTCATATATATTTACTTATGATTTGATTTTATATATTTCAGGACCACCCGTAAACAACACGAGAAGATTAATCATAAGACCTCATGATTGTACGCAACACGTCATTTGACAACACGGTACTTTATGTACGCAACACGTCATTTGACAACATGGTACCATGGGTCAAGATTAATTCTGATCAATACGAATACGATGGGGTCTTTATTTATTTTATTGAGCAACTAATTGTGGACCACTAACATCGGACTGCTAACTACGGACTAAGAAAATATTAAAAGTATTAAAAGTATATATATATATATATAACGATTACTTAAAAAGAAAATATGTTGATATATTATATATATGGTTAGGTTCGTGATATCTATCGGAGACCAAGTCGTGATAAATACCTTCAAGGCAAAAGTGAGTATATAGTCCCACTTTTAAACTCTAAATATTTCGGGATGAGAATACATGCATTTTATGATTTACGTTATGGGCACAAGTGATTAAAAATATATATTCTACGTTGAGTTGTACCACTGGCATACTTCCCTGTAACTTGGTAACTACTATTTACATGAGGTATTGTAAACGCGAATCCTGTTGATAGATCTATCGGGCCTGACAACCCCAACTGGACTGGACGACCAGTATTCAACGGTTGCACAGTACTTCGTTTTGGTGACTACACTTGGTACGGTGTAGTAAGATTTCATAATAAAGGGAATATGCGACGTTGATTAAATGTTAAGTATGGTTATCAAGTGCTCAACAACTTAGAATATTTTTATTAGAACGTTTATATATGAAATCTTGTGGTCTATATTCATAACGCTGCCGGCATTAAACCTATATCTCACCAACTTTATGTTGACATTTTAAGCATGTTTATTCTCAGGTGATAACTAAAAGCTTCCGCTGCAACATGTTGAATTTAAGCAAGATCTTGAGTATGCATATTTGTGTCAAAAATAAAACTGCATATCGGAGGATTTGTAATGTAAAATATGTTGGAAGTCGTATTGTTATTATCACATGTAAAGTTTGTAAGTCTAAGATTATCGCTAAATGATAATCATTATTAAGTTGTTTAAACCTTGTATTTGTAATAAAAGCTATGGTTTGTATTGTAAAAACGAATGCAGTTTTTGAAAAATGTCGCATATAGAGGTCAATACCTCGCGATGAAATCATATGTTATTGTATTCGTCCTTATGGTTAAGGTCGGGTTATGACAGTTTTGGCGGAGGGGCTGAAGAACTGGATGCCGGGATAGAACTAATAGGAATAGCGGGAATAAGGGTGGAAGTGTCTGGTGGAGTTGGTGCCACAACATCCTCACTAAACTTGGGATTTGGATTTTCCAATTCAGTAGCCTTTCGTTTCTTTCCTCTTTCAAACTTGTCTTTCGCAATTTCCTGTATTTCTTCCTCCTCAGGATCACTTTCCGGTTCCTCTTCAATTGATTCATCCAAAAATTTTGAGTCTTCCCCAAAGGTATCGTTTTTATCATCGGACAGGTTAATGACTGGAACACCATCTGAAGATTCTGGTTCGGAGTCGCTGAATGTGATAACAAGTTCTAAGCCAGACATCTATCACATAACAACTAGCACGTTAGTACCACATAATATTTACATATTAATTTTTTTTTAACCAACAAGGATAAGCAATAGTTTTCGAAATCAAACACGGTCAAAGTCCAGACTCACTAATGCATCCTAACAAACTCGATAAGACACACTAATGCAAATTTTCTGGTTCTCTAAGACCAACGCTCTGATACCACATGTCATAACCCGACCTTAACCATAAGGACGAATACAATAACATATGATTTCATCGCGAGGTATTGACCTCTATATGCGACATTTTTCAAAAACTGCATTCGTTTTTACAATACAAACCATAGCTTTTATTTCAAATACAAGGTTTAAACAACTTAATAATGATTATCGTTTAGCGATAATCTTAGACTTACAAACTTTACATGTGATAATAACAATACGACCTCCAACATATTTTACATTACAAATCCTCCGATATGCAGTTTTATTTTTGACACAAATATGCATACTCAAGATCTTGCTTAAATTCAACATGTTGCAGCGGAAGCTTTTAGTTATCACCTGAGAATAAACATGCTTAAAACGTCAACATAAAGTTGGTGAGATATAGGTTTAATGCCGGCAGCGTTATAAATATAGACCACAAGATTTCATATATAAACGTTTTAATAAAAATATTCTAAGTTGTTGAGCACTTGATAACCATACTTAACATTTAATCAACGTCGCATATTCCCTTTATTATGAAATCTTACTACACCGTACCAAGTGTAGTCACCGAAACGAAGTACTGTGCAACCGTTGAATACTGGTCGTCCAGTCCGGTTGGGGTTGTCAGGCCCGATAGATCTATCAACAGGATTCGCGTTTACAATACCTCATGTAAATAATAGTTACCAAGTTACAGGGAAGTATGCCAGTGGTACAACTCAACGTAGAATATATATTTTTAATCACTTGTGTCCATAACGTAAATCATAAAATGCATGTATTCTCATCCCGAAATATTTAGAGTTTAAAAGTGGGACTATATACTCACTTTTGCCTTGAAGGTATTTATCACGACTTGGTCTCCGATAGATATCACGAACCTAACCATATATATAATATATCAACATATTTTCTTTTTAAGTAATCGTTACACACACACACACACACACACACACACACACACATATATATATATATATATATATATATATATATATATATATACTTTTAATACTTTTAATATTTTCTTAGTCCGTAGTTAGCAGTCCGATGTTAGTGGTCCACAATTAGTTGCTCAATAAAATAAATAAAGACCCCATCGTATTCGTATTGATCAGAATTAATCTTGACCCATGGTACCATGTTGTCAAATGACGTGTTGCGTACATAAAGTACCGTGTTGTCAAATGACGTGTTGCGTACAATCATGAGGTCTTATGATTAATCTTCTCGTGTTGTTTACGGGTGGTCCTGAAATATATAAAATCAAATCATAAGTAAATATATATGAAATATCATATTAATTAGAAATATATGATTAATTTAATTTTTCTCCAAATATTTTCGTAGCTAAACTAGCTTCGCATACCCGATTTTGTTTTAGTCGTAGTTTCTTCATTACAACTCCGTTTTTGTTGGTTCAACTTGCCACTTCCTTGGATCGAGTCAAATTTTAAGAATATGAACTGAAAATACCTTAGGTTGTATTCGAAATCACAGGTTATAGGTCAAACTTTGGTGAAACTTATGAAAGTGATCATTTTCCATCATAAAAACAACATTTAATGATCATTTTTCTAAAAATACTTACACTTTGAGTTAAACCATGAGATTTTTATGTGTTAACATATTCATAATAAATATCATTTTTCCAGAATATGAACTTCCAATTCAAAGCTTAAGATGGTTTTTAATTATCCAACCCAAAACAGCCCCCGGTTGCACTCCGACGACGTAGATTCAGTTTTTAAGGTGTTCTTTGTAAAACCAAGTTATATCTTGTTAAGTTAGCATATCATTATGATATATTACAGGTCTGGAAGTGTTTTAAAAGTTAAGTTAGAAGGATCTATTTAGTTTGCGAACAAGTTTGAAATCATTCAAACTATGTTCTTGTTGTTAAAATTTTATACCACAAAATAAGATAGCTATATGAATATGAATTGAATAAGATTATGAATAAGGTTACTACCTCAAGTTACTTGGACAAAGTTACTGTAAGAGATGAGAAAAATCCTAGAATCAAAAGAGTGGTGGAGTTGGATTGAAAGGTTGGAAGTAAACTTGTTTACTTGGAAGGATTTTTGAAGTGTTCTTGAATGGATTTTCTTATGATGATTAAGGGTTGTTTTTGAAGCTAGATCTTCATGGTTATTTGCTGAGATTGTGAAGAACACTTAAGGTTCCTAAGAGTGTGTTTTTGGTTAGAGAAAATGTTTAGTAAAAATGAAAATGGAATGGAGTATAAATGGTGGTGAAAAGATGTATAAATTTGTAATATTGTGCAAAAGTCTTGTAATATGCCAAATTGATTAATCATGCATGCTAAGATCCAAAATTGGTTGACTCATGGCTGCTAATAAAGTGATTGTGATGTGTATATACCAATAGTAAATACGTATAGAAGCTGGGTATGATACGGGTACATATACCCTAGATATACGTATAAAAATCTTGAGAAAACGGAACGAGGATTCTAATATAGCTATCTTTTGTAAATATACTTATATTGTTTTATGTATATAAATCCTTTAAAAGTGATAAAATACATATCTATACGATACATGTATAAGCATTATAAGTTTTAAGTATTTAAGTCGAAGAACGTTACATATAGTTATCGTTTTGAAAACTTAAGTTAGTAGTCTCAAAATATACTTATAACTCATTGTTATTAGTACACAATGAGATGTTAAAACATTCTTAGATCATGTTAAATATATAAAAATACATATATATACACAAACGTATAATTATCGTATGTTATATAGTTCGTGATATCATCGGTCAAATTGGACGGTCAAACGTTGTGTAAAACTCTTTTCAAAAACATAAGTCTCAACAATTTAGATTGCTTATCATGTTGGTAAGGTTTAATTTATGTAAATATTAATCTTATAAGTGTAAAACGATCGGAAAAATTCGGGTCGTTACAAATATCCCTTACTGTGTTGCTTTTTATTTATCTAAAATGGTAGAGGGAATGCAGGAAGGGAGTATAATAGGAGGAGGTATTTTTGTTACTCTTATTGGAGAGTATTTAGGTGTTGATAGGAACCAAGGGGGTCCATTACAGCTTTGTAGAGAACAGGTTGAGCCCTTAGGATTGAAAGTTTATGTGGGTGCTAAGGTATTAAAAAGTAGACGTAACCAGGCAGTACCCTATGAGGGATCTCTTCCTCAGGTAGAGAGAGGCTCAGACGAGGAAATGGAGGAGGCGGAAGACATTAGGGATGTCTTTCGAGATGCTATTCTTGACGTCCACGTTCGTATAAATGAGGAAGCAATGACGAACGCGGCCAGACATAGTATGTACGAGCAGTGGAACTCCGAGCGAGTATACGAGGATTATAGGCGACGCCAACACGATAGCTGGGTAGTTCATCAGCACCAAATCATGAGCCAGCTATCATATCAGGTACCAAATAACTATGTACCTACTCGACCTGCTCATTTTCCGCCACACAGCCCCGATATCCGATCACCCTTTAACCGGTATGACTATAACCAAGCCTATCAGAACACCTATAACCAACAATGGAACCCACCTGATGAGATGAACTGAAACCCCTATCCAGACTGATTTGGTTCCATTTGGTTATTTATATGATTTTTATGTTTTTATCTTTTTTACTTATTCATGTTTAAACTTATGTTATTGAATATACTTATGTAATCTTTATCATTTTTATTATTATTGTATACTAATATTTCACATTTAGGATTTGAAAGTGGGATATTAAGTCCCATTTCAAATTGCCATGCATGTTTATATTTGTATGTATGTATATTGTAAATTGTACAAAACAGGGTAAAACGGCGCATTTTCAAAGACTGGCATTAAGTTCGGCAAAAGCTACTAATTTTGACGACAAGATAAATGTGATGTAACAACAGACGGAATGAACAAATGATATGCACCATTTATCATTCAGCAAACAAACACCAATATGTTTGGAAACTTTGGTAAAATTTAATCATTTCTACGCTAATCACCCTCAATAATTTAAATTGTTACTGATTTCTTGCAAATGAGGGCATTGCAAGATCTTAAGTGTGGGAAGGGGTTAAATTCTTTCGGATTTTAAAATTTTTACTTTATACACTTGGTTACCATTAGAAATACTAGTAACGTAGTAGTTGTATTAGAATCTAGTGCTCTCTGATAATAAAGAACAGCCCTAGTCTTATATACTGACTACCCAATTCTAGTAAAAATTTTCAAAATTTTCAATTAAATGAACTAAAAATCATGTTTATACATATTTATGAACGATAAAACTAGGTGTTAACACCAAAATTATTGTTACCTCGGAAAGGACATAAATTGAGAAACAAACCAAAATGTTAAAATTCATTTAAAATGGAATAGAGGACAATAAAAAGGAAAATAAAAGCCAAGTGTGGGAAAAATTACCAAGTTATCTTAAACATATGTCACATATTTCTGTAACAAATAATTGAAGATACTTTTGCTTTGAACTAAACTAAACTGTTTTACCCGATGAAAGAAAAGAAGAGATGGATCTACACGATGAATCAATTCCATCGTTAAAAGGAAGTAAAGACTTTCGAAAAAGAAACGCGCTTCTTGATTTAGGTCATGAAGTTGTCGTCCAGACCAGCTGTAGGTTGATGAAAAATCTAGAAAAGTCATCTCTAAAATCAGCAGGAAATCCACGGACCTCAGCATAAAACAGGGTCGCCAAGTGGTCAGATTTATCCTAACCATGAGAAGGATTTATCTCGTACAATGGGGGGGCACCGTGCAAATTAGCTTGATAAGACTAATAAATCAGATCCCCAGAAAGGATAATCTCCTTTAAAGATCAAAAATCAGCTTTTAAGACTGATATTACTCAATCCTAGAGATTGACCTTAAAGATTGAGAATTACAAACTCATGGAATTCAATGATATCTAAACTCGAGCTTGAACGAGAAAATATTTTGTTCAAAATTACAAACCGATTTGTTTTCTGAAAACCCATTTTCAATGCGTTCATTACCATTGAACGTAAAATCCTAGGAATTCACATGGAATTCATTAGGTCACCTGAACCAAATCGGGTGTCAACCGTAAGAATGGTGGTTGCATAGCATGGTCCAAGACAGGACCTTGTGCCAGACCGGAAAATTATAAGGGTGAGCTTTACTATTGCTCCTACAAAGGATAGTAATTGCGTCCGACACGTTATAGACCATAATCAAAAGTATGTCAGGGGACATTGCCTTAACAGTTGCTTGTTCAACGCTTTCCTTTACAACCGGACGGTAGTTTACCGAAAGGTAATATTCGGAGCAAGTATACTGGATGTGTTGCTTTCCTCATACAAGGTTAGCAAGTGGGTGACACAAAACCACAAGTTTTGAGCTAAAATTTTCAAATCTGAAACCCACCAAACCCACAAAAATATTTTGCAAACACCGGTGAAGGGTTATTCCGGAAAACTTATCTAGGGTAAAAGCTAGATTTAATTTAAAAAAAAAAAATCAAATGTTTTCATAAAGATCCAATTTCCTAAAGGATCTAAATTTTCATAAGTCATGTGGGACTGTAAACCATATCGTTACTACCATTGTTTATACCGTCGTATTGAAATCACTGATGTACAAAGTGTGAAGAATAAATAAGTGATTCTAGTATTTCAAGACTATATTGCTTGAGGACAAGCAACACTCAAGTGTAGGAATATTTGATAATGCTAAAAACGAACATATATTTCATAGCATTATCCCTTAAGAAAGACAAGCTTTTAGTTGCAATTGTTCTATTTACAAGTGATATTCGTTTAAATAATAAAAGGTGAAGACAAAAGACAGATTCGACGAATTGAAGACGCAAACGACCAAAAAGCTCAAAAGTACAAAATACAATCAATAAGGTTCCAATTATTGATAAGAAACGTCTCGAAATTACAAGAGTACAGGATTCAAAATGCAAAGTACAAGATATTAAATTATTCGCAAGGACGTTCGAAAATCCGGAACCGGGACCAGAGTCAACTCTCAACGCTCGACGCAATGGACTAAAAATTTCAAGTCAACTATGCACATGAATATAATATAATATATAATTAATTCTTAAAATTAATATATATATTATATTATATTTAAAAAACCGTCGGCATAAAAAAACAAAGACTTTTGAGTCTCCCCAGCTGGCCATGCGATCGCATGGCCTGGAGGAAGAAACTCCATGCGATCGCATGGTGCACAGTTCCAGCCCACATGCCTATAAAAATCGAGCTTTGGTGTAACACAAAACACATCTTTTTCTTCTCCTCATTCAACGTATAATATTTATATTTATATTATAATTTTAATTTTAATTTTAATTTTAATTTATAATAATAAGGGTGTGTTAGCGAATGTTGTAAGGGTGTAAGTCAAAATTCTGTCCGTGTAACGGTACCCTATTTTTAATCATTGTAAGTTATGTTCAACCTTTTTAATTTAATATCTCGTAGCTAAGTTATTATTATGCTTATTTAATCCGAAGTAATCATGATGTTGGGCTAAAAATATTAAAATTGGGTAATTGGGCTTTGTACCATAATTGGGGTTTGAACAAAAGAACGACACTTGTGGAAATTAGACTATGGGCTATTAATGGGCTTTATATTTGTTTAACTAAATGATAATTTGTTAATTTTAATATAAAGATTTACAATTGGACGTCCCTATAAATAACCATATACACTCGATCGGACACGATGGGCCGGGTATTTATATGTACGAAGAATCGTTCATTTAACCGGACACGGGAATGGATTAATAGCCACTAGAATTATTAAAACAGGGGTGAAATTATGTACAAGAACACTTGGCATAATTGATAACAAAGTATTAAAACCTTGGGTTACACTCAGTCGACATCCTGGTGTAATTATTAAACAAAGTATTAAAATCTTGTTACAGTTTAAGTCCCCAATTAGTTGGAATATTTAACTTCGGGTATAAGGATAATTTGACGAGGACACTCGCACTTTATATTTATGACTGATGGACTGTTATGGACAAAAACCAGACGGACATATTAAATAATCCAGGACAAAGAACAATTAACCCATGGGCATAAAACTAAAATCAACACGTCAAACATCATGATTACGGAAGTTTAAATAATCATAATTCTTTTATTTCATATTTAATTTCCTTTATTTTATATTTAATTGCACTTCTAATTATCGCACTTTTATTTATTGTTATTGTATTTAATTTCACTTTTAATTATCGTACTTTTTAATTATCGCAAGTTTATTTTATCGCACTTTTATTTATCGCAATTTCATTATCGTTATTTACTTTACGCTTTAAATTAGGTCTTTTATTTATTTAATATTTTACATTTTGTTTTAACTGCGACTAAAGTTTTAAAATCGACAAACCGGTCATTAAACGGTAAAAACCCCCCTTTATAATAATAATATTACTTATATATATATTTGTATTTTTATAAAATAAAACTAATATAGCGTTAAGCTTTGATTAAAAGATTTTCCCTGTGGAACGAACCGGACTTACTAAAAACTACACTACTGTACGATTAGGTACACTGCCTATAAGTGTTGTAGCAAGGTTTATGTATATCCATTCAATAAATAAATAAATATCTTGAGTAAAATTGTATCGTATTTAATAGTATTTCCTTGTGTCCATTTAATAGTATTTTATACCCCTTAGCTTTAACTATCATACGGTTACTAAGATTTATGAAAGATGATTTCGTACACGAGAAAGGTGTACTGTATTTAAAAGATATCACACGTACATTACAGGTGGGTATATGATTTGGGCCCATTTATACCATGCAGGATTTAAATCTTGTGGTCTATCAAAATGATGAATTTTATTGTTTTATGATAAACCTATGAACTCACCAACCTTTTGGTTGACACTTGAAAGCATGTTTATTCTCAGGTATGAAAGAAATCTTCCGCTGTGAATTTGCTTATATTAGAGATATTAATTGGAGTCATTCATGACATATTTCAAAAGACGTTGCATTCGAGTCGTCGAGTTCATCAAGATTATTATTAAGTCAATTATAGTGGGATATATTATGAAATGGTATGCATGCCGTTAACTTTCGTTGTAAAGAAAGATTGTCTTTTAAAATTGAATGCAATGTTTGTAAAATATATCATATAGAGGTCATGTACCTCGCAATGAAATCAACTATTGTGAATCGTTTATAATGTATATGAACGGGTCATTTCACTGATAGTTGTTAGGATGCATTAGTAAGTCTGGACTTCGACCGTGTCTGCATGTTAAAAGTTTTGCTTATCATTTCTTGTCGGAAATTACCTGCTTATCATTCCTAAGTCTAGACACATTTTCCTGCATTTATTGCATAAATAGTGTATAGACAAAAATTCATATCTTAACGTATCTGTTACTGTAAACTTTTCCTGACATCTTCTGAAAATTTCTCCGTGATTTATGGAATTTGGTATTATATATACATATGTAAATTATATATTGAAGAATACCAAACTAAATTCTATAATCTAATTCATATCAAAAATCATCTCCCTAATTATACAAGATGGATCCCGTATCTAGTTCAAATTCCTTAAACTCCGACAGCTATTCCGATATGGATATTCACCTGAATTCCGAAGACAGTGTAACCGGAATGGATCAACCAATTAGCCATCATCTATTCTTGATGAATTGGGGATGAGTTCGTAATCTACTTAATCATTGGAGACAGGAAGAAGGTGATCCCTTCCATCCACCACATTCACCTCTTGGCGAAGAACCTGAAGCACTTACCGGCGAACCCGTTCGTAACACCATTTTCACCCTCATTTCCAGAACAGCTCGCAATGACTACGTAATATCCAATATTCTAAATCTTATTCATTCGCTTGTCCGAACAGCCAATCATCCGGGGGTAGTAGAAGAAGTCAACGAGCTTCGCACTTGAGTAGTGACTATGGAGAACATGATGCGCAACTTGCAGGCATCACAGGCACCACCAGCATCGGCGGCAACAGTACCACCGACAACAACACCAACAGTACCATTACCACCACCAACAACATCCGCATCGTAAACTTCAACTTCACAATCTGTTCCACGAGCATCAACGTCATATGCACCGTAGTTACCAAGAAATACCAGCAACAATAACCGATGAAGTATTAACTCATTTCCCGTGAAGAAATTTTATGTATATTTAATATATATGAATTTTGAAATCAAAATAAATCTTTTCGTACTAAGCTATTACGTGTGAATCTTAACTGGTAGGTACTACTCGGTTAGTTCATATTACTAATATGCTATGATGTACATCCTTCGTTAAGGACTTAACCATCGTTAACTACAATCTCTGTTTCAACTCAATGAATTCCATTTCATAATAAACCAAGTGTATTATTCAATTACATAATTGATTTTACATTTTCATTTTCGATGTACTCGAAACTTTCCAGAAAACATCATCTGTACCTTGTAAGATTCACAAAAATTCCACGAGCATTAACATCCTTCACCGAGGAATAAGAATAAATAATGAAGTATCGATTACATTAGCGAAATACTCCGTAAAGATTATGTAATCTTTAATGTTTTAGAGATTAATCATTTCTAAGTCAAGCCGAAAATCAAATGAGCTTAATATGATATTAACTTATTAAATCTGTGTTACATCTGAAGAAAATATACATACATATATTTTCATAAAGACGGTAATAAAAATTCTTTTGTACAAAGTATTAATTGTGAAATCTTTAACGGGTAGGTAATACCCGGGAAATATATAAGTTCGCAATTAATATGTTACACTGTACATTCTTCAACTTTGATTCAAAATTATTAACAATGCTCACAACGATATACAATCGTTTTCATACAAATTCAATTACATATTCTGATATTGACGGATCAGAATCCAAGTCATAACTCTAAACCAGTGACATCATTCTTAGATTACTACATCTTTCAAAGCTATACTTTGACTTCAAAACTGTGCAAGATCCTTTAATGTTGTCATTACCAAAAGTAATCTTGCAAATCCTTTTCAAAGTATCCAGTTTTACCACACTTCCAACCAGTCAACTTCAAATTTTTAGATTTGACTTATTATAACCTTGACATATACGTTCTTGTTACTGGGGAACCTTTCATGTTCCACCACATTAGCAGTAAACTTACCAGCAACTTCATTAGTCATTGGCTTAAGTCTTTTCGAAAAACCATTATAATTGTTCATTGAAACCCTATCATGTACTCATCCACATCTTGTAACAATAATTGCCATACCAACTACCGGGAATTAGCAATCATTATTTCGAATTTTGCAGCAATTCTACGCCAACAGTTATACATATAATGTCTATCTTCTAGACTTACATACTCCGAATGTGAAATTTCCGAAAAACACCCCAAACTACGAAACTAGTTCTCCGAATTTCAGAAAAATGCTGATGAAGCAGCAAAAACTGTAAACGACCTTAACAGTTAAAAGTTTGATGATAAAGAATAGTATAGTGGTAAAGCTGAGAAAAATAGAAGGTTTGGAACTGAAAAACGGATTGAGCAAAGTATGAAGGAGGCTGTGGACAAATCACAAAGAATAAACCTGCCTTCAAAGAATCCAAATGATTCAGTATTTGCTGAAGCCATTAACGAATACCTTGTTTCCGAATCTAAACCCTTACGGACAATATTCTTCATCATCCTCTGATATTAGAAATTCTAAGATATCATCGTATCTTTCATTATAAATATCCTCCATATTTCTGGAGATAATTCCATAATCATTCTTATCGGAAATCAATTTTCTCCTTGCGACATCTGTGTAACATCATAAAAGAAACTATTTTAGTTTCTAAATTCTGAAACCTTCGAGTTTAAAATATGAATATTTTTGAAGTAGTGTTGGGAACTGAAGCATGAGTTAGTATAATATAATGACACTTGATCAACGTGATTATATTATAGTAAGTCATGCTGAGTTTCTAATGGAACGTGATAAAGGTTCACAGATCCCACCCTTATCATGAACCATGTTACATAACTCTTTCATTCCATATAATCTCTAAATATATCAAGAAAATATTTTTCTTGATGATTCGGTCTTTTTCGGATATTCTGGTAATTTGACAAATCAAGATCGTGCCATTACGATTACCTTATCAGAACATTAACTATGTTCATCCAAAACTCCATACCTACAAATTCTGGACCATTACAAGAGATGTCTAATCGCAAGAAGAAGAAACGAAGGGACAAAGCTCTGAAATAGAAATTGGAGTATAAATCGCAGCAAATAGGAGGGAGCATTAACTGTGGATGTCATTGATTATAAAAAGACAGAAGCAGGGACTCTGAAAAATAAGGAAAGATATAAAGTCCGATGACAACACATAAATTACAAACCGTGTATATCAATGCGTATAGCAATATAAAGACACGAGAGAATGAAAAACACTATAACCCCAAGGTAATGGTAGAAGAAAATAACTTCCTCTGGTGGTAGATGAAAAAGAAGAATGACAGATGTGAAAGTTAGGAATATATCAAGAATCAGAACTGGATGAAGCATTTTCACAATCTTTTGGAAGTATGAAATAAGAAAGAAGATGTAGGAGTGGTGAAAATAATGAAACGGAAGTGGTTAATTTATAGCGAAATATCAGACATAGCAATCGAGGCAGATTACGAATTTAATCAAAGGAAATTATAATTTCCGTAATTACCGAAGAATCAAATCTTATTTAGATTATGAAGATTTTCTATTCCTTAAATTTCGAAAATCAATCGTTACTACGTAAAGAGTTAAAACAAATCTCTATTCTCCATTTCACTCTTTTACGATAACTTCTCTCATACATTTCGAATAATCGGATTATTTTATCCATATTATCCAACGGTGATAAAACTCTATTTATGTGATGACCCGAAAAATTTCGACTAATTTAAACCAATTCTCTATACGATTTATTATTTTGACACGTTAAACAAAGTCTGTTAGATTGAGTCTCAAAAATTTTAGAACTGTTTCATATATACAATTACCTTTGACTACTCTCGACGATTCATGAACAATTATATGTATGTATATATATATGTACAAGTAAAAACGACTTTCCTACAGTAAAACACTATTTGCTACAGTAAAACACTATTTGCTACAGTGAAACCGTATTTTGCTACAGTGCTACAGTGAAAACGACTTTGCTACAGTGATTTGCTACAGTAAATACTATTTTGATGTCGACGAACTAGCAAACAAAACGGGAAAGGCGGCCATGCGATCGCATGGCAAAAACACTGAAAACTCATGCGATCGCATGAGCTACAGTAAATCGAAAAGTACTATAAAAAGGCCAGTTTGTTCGACGAAATACTTCACAATATATTTTCTTATGTAATATAAATTTTAATTTATAATTATAATTATAAATTTTAATTTAAGTTAATAATAATAAAGTATATTCGAGGGTGTTTTAATTCGGGTTTCAAACCGCTTTAAGCTAAGGAAATATTGGGTATTGTTTGGGGTATTGTTCTTGAATCCAAGGCCAACCATACAGTCATCTACCGTCATTACGTCTACGCAATTTGCCTACAATATTGAGTCTCAATATTGAACTGTGAGTTTATAGTCTCCCTTTTTAAATACTTTAAATATTTTTGGGCTGAGAATGCATGCAATTTATTTTAAACGCGATAAGACACAAGTACATACTAAATTCTACACTGAGTTAAACCGAAAATCCCTTAGCTTTGGTAACTAGTAGCTGCCAGTACATAGGATATGGACTGGTGGGCGCGAATAATTGTATATGGATCCATAGGGCTTGACATCCCCGTCCGAGCTAGAGCGCTAGCCTTTTAACGGACGTATGTTATTTGAGTTTATGACACGTTGGTTTGCGTGTATTAAAACGAATGGGGTAATTATCACTATAGCGTTAAGTTTAGTTACCAGGGTGCTCTGTTACGTAGAATCTATTGATAAACTTTTGATGAAATATTGTGGTCTATCTTTATACATGTTTATGACTCGAGCAATTAAACCTATAACTCACCAACATTCGTGTTGACTTTTTTTAGCATGTTTTATTCTCAGGTCCTTAGAATGCTTCCGCTGTGATGTGCTTGTTGCCTGCATGGAGTCTCTCATGCTTTGTACAAAGTTTATTGCATTCAAAATAAAACTGCGTTGTGTAATAAATAATTGGACTGTGATGTCAACCTGTAAATTAAAGACTTATGTATTTCGGGGTTTTGCTTATACCTAAGCACTCGCCCACATGTTTATAACTTTCTATGTTTAGAAAGTCACTTATTTTAATGAATGCAATATTTTATCAAAACGTATCATATAGAGGTCAAAACCTCACTGTGGAATCAATGATTAACGTGTCGCGTCAATAGCGATTTTGACGGGTCGTTACAGTTGGTATCCGAGCTTGAGGTCATAGGGAACCAGAAATTACATTAGTGTGTTTAACTGGTAATTGTTAGGATGCATTAGTGAGTCTGGACTATGACTATATCTGTTGTTACTGATTTTTGCTTATTATTTGGTCAAAAACATTATATGTGATATATTTATATGCTAACGTAATTGTTGTTTCAATTATGTGATAGATGACTTCCTCTAATCCTATCATTTTGTACGACTCGGAATCGGACACTGAATCTATTCTATCCACAACTGAAAAGGGCATTCCAATACCTATTAAAGAAGAAATTGTGTTAGCCGGGGAATCTCAACTCCCGGTAAACCCAGAGGAGGTTCCAGCTCCACCCAGCTTTAGTTTTCCAGAGCCACAGTATCGTTGGCATGGACCCATGATCCCTGGAGTAAACGAGGATCGTCCATTTCTAAACAAATATGGACATTGGTCCAGATATACCGTCGACGGGCGGGTTGTGCCGATTACGCCTGGCAGATTTCGGTTCATGACCACCGGTACATATTTTTGCAGTTCGTCATCATATTCTCCTACACATGACTCAGACAGTTCATCATCAGACGAGATCAGTAAGGAGGAGGATTTCGCTAATGAAATAAAAGAGATCACTAAGGAGAAATTCCAACTTGCAATAGATAATAAAAACAACCACAATAATAAAATGTCCTTAATTATTAAAAAAGAACAGGACCATTCGATCCGTAACCACCCTTATTGTATTAAACCCACTGAGGCAACGGGTACCTCAAAACCCCAACTAAAAATAAAATACACTGCCAGAATGTCTGTCGGACCATGTGCACACAAACAATTGGCAGAGAGAACCAAATGGGAAGAAGTTTCTGATAGTTCTGAATAAACGACCTCGCAACCATAAATCTTCCATGCGCTATTTTATTGCTTATGTGTGCTACTCTATCTTGTTATGTAAAATAAGCATATGTAAAATATCAGTATTGTATGGTATTGTATTATTTTGGTTTATTAATAATAAATGCATGGAATGATTATTTGTATTATTACTACTTCTTATTATTATCATTACATAATAATGTAGTAACTCGCTATAATTTTTCATAGTGGAATATTATTAGGATTTTAGTAGTTAATTCCTTGTACTAGCTATTATGTATGAACTTAACGGGTAGGTAATACCCTAGAAATAATTATAAAATGCTAATAAGAAGAAAAGGCTTTTATAATAATCGGTTCATATTATTAATATGCTACGATTAACTATTGACAACTCATTTTACCTATAATATTCTATATGATTAAATTATATCTGTTGTGTTTATTGAAGAAACATGTCTCAAATGTCGGATGCTGAGTTTGAGCAACTAGTCGAGAAACGTGTGAATGAAAGAATTGCTGCAGCCGAGGCAGCAAAAGCAACAGCCGAAGCAGCAGCCAAAGCAGCAGCCGTAAACACAAACTCACGAAACGGATGCTCATACAAAACTTTTCAAGGATGCAAACCACAGACGTTTAGTGGAACCGAGGGACCAGTCGGTCTAACCCGATGGTTTGAAAAGATGGAGTCCGTTTTCAAAATCAGTAATTGTGCGAACGGAGACAAGTCAAAGTATGCTTCGTGCACGTTGCAAGATGGTGCACTTACTTGGTGGAACAATTATGCTAAAGCAGAAGGAATAGATACGGCATATGATATCTCTTGGGAAGAACTGAAAATGATGCTAATCGAGGAGTACTGTCCTCGAAACGAGATCAGAAAAATGGAATCTGAGTTACGTAATCTGAAGGTTATCGGCGCGAATCTCAATAACTATGAAAAGCGTTTCATGGAACTAGCCTTGTTGTGTCCCGAATTGGTGCCAAACGAGAAACGAAAGATAGAAATGTATATTGACGGTTTATCGATCAATATCAAAGGAAATGTTACATCGTCCAAACCAAATACGATGCAGGAAGCCATGACAATGGCACACCAACTCATGGACCAGATCACAGAGAGTTCGATTAAGGCACCAATTACCGAATTCAAGACAACTGAAGGAAAGAGGAAATGGGAAGACTATAAGGGCAAAAGTACTCATCTGAAGAAACAAGAAACTTTTAAAGGTAAACAAGATGGGGCAACTGCAAGTCCAAACTATAAGGGACCTCATCCGTTCTGCAAAAGATGTTACACACATCATGCAGGCTATTGCCAAGTAGTCTGTGATAAGTGCAACAAGAAAGGACATGTGGCGAAAGATTGTTATGCCACCGTTTCTGAAGTAAAGACAAAATCGACCGATGTCAAGAAATGTTATGGATGCGGGAAGTCTGGTCACTTTATAAATCAATGCCCTGATAAGGAGAAGAACAAAGAACCCGCACGTGGGAGGGCATTTAATGTTAGTGCCAGTAAAGCACGTGAGGATCCTAATCTTGTCACGGGTACGTTTACCGTTAATAATCAACTAGCTTCTATTATGTTTGATACGGGTGCTGATAGAAGTTATATGTGTAAAGACTTTAGTTTTAAACTAAAATGTGCATCATTACCTCTAGACGATAAATATACTATTGAATTAGCTAATGGTAAACTGATAAAAGCCGATAAAATTTGCCATGGTTGCGAAATGAATCTCGCTGGTGAAACCTTCAAAATTGATTTGATACCCGTAGAATTAGGAAGTTTTGATGTAATCGTTGGCATGGACTGGATGTCCAAAACAAGAGCGGAAGTTGTTTGCGCTGAGAAAGCAATCCGCATCCCTCGTAAGGATGAAACGTCATTAATGATTTATGGGGAGAAGAACAACTCAAAACTGAACTTTATCAGCTGTATGAAGGCCCAGAAACTTATAAGAAAAGGTTGTTATGCTATTCTGGCACACGTAAAGAAGATCGATACTGAAGAAAGAAGCATTGATGACATGCCGGTTGTAAGAGAATATCCCGGAGTATTTCCAAAAGAATTACCGGGGCTACCTCCACTCAGATGTGTAGAATTCCAGATTGATCTCATACCAGGAGCTGCACCTGTAGCCCGATCTCCATATAGACTTGCACCTTCAGAAATGCAAGAATTACAAGACCAGTTGCAAGAATTATCGGACCGTGGATTTATTCGTCCTAGTTTTTCACCTTGGGGTGCTCCTATTCTGTTCGTCAAGAAGAAGGATGGATCTATGAGAATGTGCATAGATTACCGAGAATTAAACAAATTAACGATCAAGAATCGGTACCCATTACCGAGGATTGATGATTTGTTTGATCAATTGCAAGGATCAAGTGTTTATTCTAAGATTGATCTACGCTCCGGATATCATCAGTTGAGAGTGAAGGAAGAAGATGTTCCTAAAACAGCGTTCAGAACCCGTTACGGTCACTATGAATTTTTAGTCATGCCTTTTGGATTGACTAATGCTCCAGCAGTATTCATGGATCTAATGAATCGCATCTGTAGACCGTATTTAGACAAATTTGTCATTGTTTTTATCGACGACATATTGATTTACTCGAAGAACAAGGAAGAACATGAGCAACACTTAAGACTGGTACTAGAGATACTCAAGAAAGAAGAATTGTACGCAAAATTTTCGAAGTGTGATTTCTGGTTACAAGAAGTACAATTTTTGGGCCATGTTGTCAGTAAACATGGAATTAAAGTTGACCCCGCCAAGATCGAAGCCATTAGTAAATGGGAAACACCGAAGACTCCAACACAAATCCGCCAATTCTTAGGTCTTGCTGGTTACTACCGAAGATTCATTCAAGATTTCTCTAGAATCGCCAAACCCTTAACTGCATTGACTCAAAAGGGAAAGAAGTATGATTGGTCCACAGAACAGGAATCCTCATTCCAGTTATTAAAGAAGAAGTTAACGTCTGCACCCATTTTGTCATTACCGGAAGGAAATGATGATTTCGTGATCTATTGTGATGCTTCACGCCAAGGTTTAGGATGTGTATTAATGCAACGCACAAAAGTCATCGCATACACCTCACGACAACTAAAAATTCATGAAAAGAACTATACGACGCACGATTTGGAACTTGGAGCAGTAGTTTTTGCACTCAAAATATGGAGACACTATCTATATGGCACCAAGTGTACAGTGTACACCGACCATAAGAGTCTTCAGCATATTTTTGATCAAAAACAACTCAATATGAGGCAACGTCGCTGGGTAGAGTTGTTAAACGATTACGATTGTGAAATCCGTTACCACCCCGGAAAGGCTAATGTTGTAGCTGATGCCCTAAGTCGAAAAGAAAGAGTAAAACCTCTTAGGGTCCGAGCTTTGAATATTACAATTCGTACTGATCTCACAAAGCAAATTCAAGCAACACAGTTAGAGGCTTTAAAAGAAGAAAATGAAAAAGGCGAAATGAGCAGAGGGTTAGAAAAACAGCTTGAAGTAAAAGCCGATGGAACCCTGTATTTTGCTGATAGGATATGGGTACCAAAACATGGTAATCTAAGGCAACTAGTACTAGATGAAGCACACAAAACGAGGTACTCAATTCACCCAGGAAACAGGAAAATGTACCACGATCTCAAGAAGTTTTATTGGTGGCCTAATATGAAGACAGAAATTGCTACTTATGTAAGCAAATGTTTGACGTGTGCAAAGGTCAAAGCTGAGCACCAAAAGCCGTCAGGATTACTGCAACAACCAGAAATTCCGCAGTGGAAATGGGAAAGAATAACTATGGATTTCATTACGAAATTGCCAAGGACTGCAAGTAGTCATGATACTATTTGGGTGATAGTTGATCGTCTAACTAAATCAGCTCACTTTCTACCAATAAAGGAGACAGACAGTATGGAGAAATTAGCACGCCTATATTTGAAGGAAGTAGTTTCCAGGCATGGTGTACCCATCTCTATCATATCTGATCGCGACACCCGATTCACATCACGTTTCTGGCAGTCATTACAAAAAGCATTGGGAACTCGATTAGATATGAGCACCGCTTATCACCCACAGACAGATGGTCAAAGTGAAAGAACAATACAAACATTAGAAGACATGTTACGGGCATGCGTGATTGACTTTGGAACCAGTTGGGATCGACACTTACCGTTGGCAGAATTTTCATACAATAACAGCTATCATACGAGCATCAACGCAGCGCCATTTGAAGCACTTTACGGTAGAAAGTGCAGATCTCCTATATGTTGGAGTGAAGTAGGAGAAAGACAACTTACTGGACCAGAAATTATTCACGAAACCACCGAAAAGATCATTCAAATACAACAGCGATTGAAAACGGCCATGAGTCGCCAAAAGAGTTATGCTGATGTAAGAAGAAAACCGCTAGAATTTCAAGTGGGCGACAAAGTCATGTTGAAAGTGTCACCCTGGAAAGGCGTTGTACGATTCGGTAAACGAGGAAAGCTAAGTCCTAGGTACGTAGGACCCTTTGAAATCACCGAAAGAATTGGAGCAGTTGCTTATCGATTAAAGCTACCGCAAGAACTTAGTAGTGTTCACGACACATTTCACGTGTCAAATTTGAAAAAAATGTTTAGCTGAAGAGGATGTCGTAATTCCTCTTGACGAAATACGAATCAATGATAAACTCCATTTTGTCGAAGAACCTGTTGAAATCATGGACCGTGAGGTCAAACAATTAAAACAAAGCAAAATACCGATAGTTAGGGTTCGTTGGAACGCAAGACGAGGACCCGAGTTTACTTGGGAACGTGAAGATCAAATGAAGCAAAAGTATCCACATTTGTTCACTGATATCGCTCATGAAACAGGTACTACTCAAAATTTTGGGACGAAATTTTCTTTAACGGGGAGGTACTGTGATGACCCGAAAAATTTCGACTAATTTAAACCAATTCTCTATACGATTTATTATTTTGACACGTTAAACAAAGTCTGTTAGATTGAGTCTCAAAAATTTTAGAACTGTTTCATATATACAATTACCTTTGACTACTCTCGACGATTCATGAACAATTATATGTATGTATATATATATGTACAAGTAAAAACGACATTCCTACAGTAAAACACTATTTGCTACAGTAAAACACTATTTGCTACAGTGAAACCGTATTTTGCTACAGTGCTACAGTGAAAACGACTTTGCTACAGTGATTTGCTACAGTAAATACTATTTTGATGTCGACGAACTAGCAAACAAAACGGGAAAGGCGGCCATGCGATCGCATGGCAAAAACACTGAAAACTCATGCGATCGCATGAGCTACAGTAAATCGAAAAGTACTATAAAAAGGCCAGTTTGTTCGACGAAATACTTCACAATATATTTTCTTATGTAATATAAATTTTAATTTATAATTATAATTATAATTTTAATTTAAGTTAATAATAATAAAGTATATTCGAGGGTGTTTTAATTCGGGTTTCAAACCGCTTTAAGCTAAGGAAATATTGGGTATTGTTTGGGGTATTGTTCTTGAATCCAAGGCCAACCATACAGTCATCTACCGTCATTACGTCTACGCAATTTGCCTACAATATTGAGTCTCAATATTGAACTGTGAGTTTATAGTCTCCCTTTTTAAATACTTTAAATATTTTTGGGCTGAGAATGCATGCAATTTATTTTAAACGCGATAAGACACAAGTACATACTAAATTCTACACTGAGTTAAATCGAAAATCCCTTAGCTTTGGTAACTAGTAGCTGCCAGTACATAGGATATGGACTGGTGGGCGCGAATAATTGTATATGGATCCATAGGGCTTGACATCCCCGTCCGAGCTAGAGCGCTAGCCTTTTAACGGACGTATGTTATTTGAGTTTAAGACACGTTGGTTTGCGTGTATTAAAACGAATGGGGTAATTATCACTATAGCGTTAAGTTTAGTTACCAGGGTGCTCTGTTACGTAGAATCTATTGATAAACTTTTGATGAAATCTTGTGGTCTATCTTTATACATGTTTATGACTCGAGCAATTAAACCTATAACTCACCAACATTCGTGTTGACTTTTTTTAGCATGTTTTATTCTCAGGTCCTTAGAATGCTTCCGCTGTGATGTGCTTGTTGCCTGCATGGAGTCTCTCATGCTTTGTACAAAGTTTATTGCATTCAAAATAAAACTGCGTTGTGTAATAAATAATTGGACTGTGATGTCAACCTGTAAATTAAAGACTTATGTATTTCGGGGTTTTGCTTATACCTAAGCACTCGCCCACATGTTTATAACTTTCTATGTTTAGAAAGTCACTTATTTTAATGAATGCAATATTTTATCAAAACGTATCATATAGAGGTCAAAACCTCACTGTGGAATCAATGATTAACGTGCCGCGTCAATAGCGATTTTGACGGGTCGTTACAATTTATCAACTCATATACATCATGAAAACATTTTTATTGTTAGTCATGACGACCTCACTCAAATTTCGGGACGAAATTTCTTTAACGGGTAGGTACTATGATGACCCGGAAATTTCTGACCAAATTTAAACTTAATCTTTGTATGATTAAAAGTTTCCGACACGATAAGCAAAGTATGTAATATTGAGTCACGACAGTTTTGGAACTATATTCATATAATCAATTATTCTTTGACTGTTCTATATGATTCACGAACAATATATATATATAACTTAATGTGCATATATGTATATATGTATATGTATATACTACGAGACGATGATTTATAGAAGTAAATGACCAAAACACTCGAAAGTTTAAGATACACTTTGAGTGATATAATTTAGGGATAATTTAAGGCTATATTTTGACAAATGTACGAGTCACGAAAGGTAAAGTGCCAGTTTTCTCAGTGTACGAAAGGACGTTCGAAAAACCGGAACCGGGACATAAGTCGAGTAATGACGTACGACTTATCGGAACAAAAATTTCAAGTCAACTATGCACGTGAATTTAATATAATATATAACTAATTATATAAATTATATATTATATATTAATATAAAAATATATCGACAAACGTTGAGACTAAAGTTTTGTGACCTGGAAAAGGACCCCATGCGATCGCATGGGAATCCTTCTACCCAGCCATGCGATCGCATGGCAGTGGGAACCAGGCCAGGTCTATAAAGCTCGCAGTTTTGTTTGGATTTATTTACTTTTTCTTCTCAAATCTCTCTGTCTCTCAAATATATATATATATATATATATATATATATATATATATATATATATATTATTAAGATTAATATTATTATAATTAATCTTATTATTTTTATTAGTAATATTATTAGTATTATACATAAAATACTACGACGAGGTTATGTCCAAACGATTTCAAAACGAGTTTACGAGCAAGCTAGAGTTAAGGAAATTATGAGTTATTGTCAAGGAGGTTATGGGTAATGTTCGGGGGTATATTTGTGAATCAAACCTAGTGTTTATCATCTCCATTACGTCTACGTACTTTTCTACAATATTGAATCTCAATATTGATACGTTGAGATCTACGATTATTCGATACTCTGAGTTTCGATCACATTACGATGAACGACTTTATATGCTGATAAGGTGAGTTTCATTGATCCCTTTTTAATTACTTTTGCAATATATATTTTTGGGCTGAGAATACATGCACTTTATTTTAAACGCAATGGATACAAGTACATACTAAATTCTACACTGAGTTTGAACCAAAAATCCCTTCGCTTTGGTAACTGTTAACTGCCAGTTATAAGAACTGGTGGGCGCGAGTAGTAGTATATGGATCCATAGGGCTTGATATCCCCGTCCGAGCTAGAGCACTAGCCTTTTAACGGGCGTATGCTATTTGAGAAGCGTACACGTTAGTTTGCGTGTACTATTAAGATGATTATACAAAGGGTATTAATTATATATACGTTAAGTTTAGTTACCAGGGTGCTCAATTTCGTAGAATATTTTGATAAACGTTTCTGGATGAAACAACTGAAATCTTGTGATCCACTTTTATATATAGATTATGCGAAACACTAAAACTATGAACTCGTCAACCTTTGTGTTGACACTTGTTAGCATGTTTATTCTCAGGTTTCCTAGAAGTCTTCCGCTGTTTGCTTATATGTTAGACAAGCTTTGTGCATGGAGTCGTACATGACATATTTTTCAAGGAAACGTTGCATTCACCAATTCATCACCATGTATCTTATTTTGACTGCATTGTCAATGGAAGTACTATTGTAAACTATTATTTACGGTGATTGTCTATATGTAGAAATCATCAGATGTCGAAAATCTTTGATTTAAATATTCATTTATGGTGTGCCTTTTCAAAAGAATGCAATGTTTACAAAACGTATCATATAGAGGTCAAATACCTCGCAATGAAATCAATAAATGACGTATTGTCCATATGGATTTAGAGCGATCGTCACATGTCACTTCAACAATTTTTGTCGATTTTTCTTTTCTCAAATAATTAATCCTAAATTCTTTTTAAATAATTAATTCTATATTTCCTCCTTTTTAATTTGTAATTGACTGATAAAATACAAATTTAACAAACTTCTTTCGTTAACTACAACAACTTTCATTTAAAAATCCGTTCAACTAACGAATGAATAAATTTATTTTATTTAAATAAAACTTAAGTATATAACTTAACTTAAATAAACAATCAAACATCTACATTAAATACAAAATACTACTTTTAAATAAACTTAAGTATATCAAACTTTTTGACATTTGTAGACACAAATTTTAACAGACAACTTATAAACGTTATTATTGTTGCTATCATCGTATTGTTTATTATGTTGCTATTAGGATTATTTAATGTTGATGTTGTTGGTTATTTAAATCTGCTACTAGTGGGCTAAGTTGTTCCAAATATACTATGATATCGAAGAGTGTTAGTGATGTCAAAAATTTTAAGAGTCTGCTGAGGATTTGTAAGATACCAATGTCGAGGAATTGAATGATAACAACTAATTATTGCATTATAATTGTATGCAATACTAACTTTTATGATAATAATGCTTTTAATATTATTGTTTTCAGTACCAATATAATCAATAATAAAAGGGTTTTTTCATTACTATTGTATTATACATTTGATCAGTATTAGTATTAATATTGAAAATTTATTTATACAACTTGTGTTTAACGCATGGGCTTATATAAAACTAGTAATCTAGTAAATAACTCAAATATTGACGTATTAACTTATACATAACAAAAGTTGTACAACATCAAGATTTCAAAACTACAAGCGTGTACTTCATGCTATAACATTGGTACAATTTCGGTTGTAGCTTGGTCTAACTATGCCAATTTGTTGTCTTGCTCAAGAATTTGATAATGGACACCAACTATTGTTTTCTTTAATTGGGTTAAGCATATCCTCTAAGGAAATGGCACATCCCAACCATATTGACTTGCCTAATTTTATTAAAATACAATAACCTAATAATTTTATTAATGTTTCTAGCATACAAAATTTCTTTCATCACATTATTTCAATTTGATGGAATTAACAATTATCATACTATTAATATACATACATTATAGTATATAATATATCTATTATATATATATCGAAACGTGAATTTCTTGGTAAGTTATAGAAGAAGAATATTGTACTCCGTATATATTTATCGGTACATTTAACTGTTACTTAACTAGAAAGGCAATTTGGCAACAAGTGTAAGATCATTGAGAAAGTAGCAAAGAGTGGAGAAGATATAAAATGATGTCACTTTTCAATTTGTGGGAAACAAAAATATCAAAGTCCATTATCTTTGGATGATACTTGCCACTTCTTCAATATACACCGAAACGTGTTATATATATCGACACACATGTACATAATACATAACACACGTGAGCAAAATTTTCATTACTATATTTCTATAGTTACGAGTTACACGATTTACCCTAGGTTGACTATGAAACGGATCATCAAGGTTGTCAGAATATCGATTAAACCCTATATGTACATAATAATAAATGCATACACATTTAAACAGATATACTACAATATTTAAACATTTTTATCTTTTCCTTTTATTTGCCTTATTATTATTATTATTATTAATTATTAATTAGGTCAAATTTCACTAAAAGCTAATATTTTTTACCTCAATTTCCATCGTAAGAATCAAAGTGTTTAAAAAATTTATTTGGTATTATATGGAAAAAGAAAGGTGATGTCACCTCCAAAAAATGAAGTTACAATTATGCTAATTACACAAAATTTAACTATGTGCTCTATTTCATGATTAAAATCACTTAATTCTATCTACAATCGTCATCAAATGAGATCACCTATTAATGAATTTGAGTTCATTCACATCAACTTCAACTTTCGGGTAACAAAGCACTTATTTTAATAATATGTAGCTTTCATGCCACATTATTGTTTTTGATCAGAACTACTAGAACCATTTTTCCTAACAATTTACATATTATTAAATGAAATCCTGTTTCAAAGGAAATGGATCATCATTAACTTACCAGCCCCACACAACCAGATTTAGTTGATTGTTAGTGTGTTTTTTTTTAAACAAAATAAAAGTATAAGTCCTATATCAGTGGAATGATTGATCATTTAATCACACTTCAGACATAATGTTTAAGGAAAAAGCAAGTTTGGGTTCATTTTGACACTCTCATTTCTCCTTTAACTAACATCTCCATCAACAACTTTCTTGTAATTAAATTTCATCCATCACTATCATATCATCATCTAAATCATAACTCATTTTTTTTTATTTTTGATACATCACTTCAACATGATTAATATTTTTGGCTGTCTAACCATCTAAAATTAGGTTGTTAATTGTTCTGTATTTATCATTTTATGCATTAATATTTTTTAAATAAGTTCATACATTTTGTTAAGTCGTTGAAGTAGACAGACGCATCCTCACTCCAGTGACGAAACTATCAAGGGGCAGGGTGGCACCTGCCCCTGGTGGATTTAAAAAATTTTAGCGCAAAAATTTTGGTTTTTTATTTATTTTGCCCTAGTGGATTTTTTTTTCCTTGCTCAAAAGTCTATATTTTGCCCAAAAACCTCCTAATTTTGCCCGATTTGTTCAAAAACCTCCTTATTTTGTCCGATTTTGTCCAAAAACATCCATATTTTGTCCGATTTTGTCCAAAAACCTCCATATTTTGTTCAATTATTTACTGACACAGAGTTGAATGTTGGTTATGATTTGTGAAGTTTCTTAGAGTGAGGCCGGTAAGAAACTTCACAAATCATAACCAACATTCAACTCTGTGTTAGTAAATATAAGAGGAGATAGATTTTGATTTTTGACTCATTTGACAATGAACGGGTCAAAAGTCGCACAAAGTGCATTATTATTGCAATGATTATCCTGGATTATTTAATCTAAACTGACATAATATAATTATTTATTGTTATTATCACTCTTACATACTAATAAACATTAACAATTTGGTCGTATTCAACCCCTACAACTACTCAAACGTCACTCCAATTTTCAACCCCAACTTTATACTTTAAGCCCTTCAATTTTATGGGACAAATGTAACTTTTCATCTTAATGCATAGATTTACCCCCTCAATTAGGGTATTAAATGTAACTTGCAATTTCATATAAAATACAACAACAAAAAATCACCCAATATTTTGACGGGATTTATCTTTTTTCCTATCACGAGTTAGGTTTCTCCGTTATCACTGTTCAACTCGAAATAATTTTACACTCTTACATACTAATAAACATTAAGAATTTGGTCGTATTCAACCCCTACAACTACTCAAACGTCACTCCAATTTTCAACCCCAACTTTATACTTTAAGCCCTTCAATTTTATGGGACAAATGTAACTTTTCATCTTAATGCATAGATTTACCCCCTCAATTAGGGTATTAAATGTAACTTGCAATTTCATATAAAATACAACAACAAAAAATCACCCAATATTTTGACGGGATTTATCTTTTTTCCTATCACGAGTTAGGTTTCTCCGTTATCACTGTTCAACTCGAAATAATTTTACGAACAAAATGCAACTAATTATATTCAAAACAGAGTTTTCTTTTTAGAAAAAAAAACAAAAAACATATATATAATAAATAAACTCAACTTATTAAACAAGTGAATGGCTAAACCAAGTTCTGAGTTCATGAGTTGGTAAGAGAAACTACTCGAGTTCGAGTCCTTCTGGCCTTTTTTTTTGTTCGTAATTATTTTCTCAGTTCTCGCTCGACATTAGTTTTATAAAGGACGTTAAAATATTCCGCTGCAACGCGCGGAACAATTTTTTTCTAGTTAAATATATGTATAAAAATTTAACTTAGGACAAAAGGTGAATCTGGTTGACCCAACCTGACCGCAGCATAAATGATCCAAATTGACATGTTTCTTGACTCGCCCATTTTGACACCTCAAGTAATACGATTTATATGCGTCCGTGAAACTAGACAGAAGCAACCAGGTTAAATATTCTAGATCTTATATGGTAACATCCTGTTTTTTCTTCCTATTTTTTTCCTGATCTTTATTTTCAAAACTTTATAACATTAACATTAACATTATTATGTAAAAAGAACACGCTTTAACTACGAGATACTCGTTCTGTTATGATGTAAGTAATATATAAGTTTACAATGTATTTATTTAACATGCAAAAAACATCCATTTAAATTGCAAAAGAATTCAAATCCATGTTAATTCTTTGCATAAATACACAATTCTTTCAGTAAACTAAACACTTGCAGGTTCAACAACAGGATTCCAAAACCTATTGTAAAACCACATTGTATCAGCTGTAACCGCGTATCCATCTTGGTTTCGGTGCCACCCGTAATACGCATGGGTTCGGTTCTTGATGTCAAATGTAGCATGTCCAAAACTAGCTTCTCTGTATGCCGAGTACTCTGGTTGTGGCTCTGACATGCTACATCATCATCAAAATATAATTAAGTTAAATCAAAGGTTAAAACATGCAAATGTGTGTGTAAATGGTTAAAGACTAATAGGTAAGAAATTATTACTTGGTTGCTAATCCCTCGAGGTTTCCTCCATCACCAATGGTTATGTATACGGGGGCAGATTGATCGATTACAGGTTTGCAGATCCCGTTAACGATGTTGTAAGCAATGTTTGATATACGTTCCTACACCATTGACGAAAAACCATAGGATAAGTATAGGTTTTCAATATGCCGTTTAGATCGCGATTTGATATATCCAGTTTATGTGATAATAACTAACTTAAATCAGATAATCAACTATAACAAAAACATAGTGATGGAATGTGCACGTCAGAGTATGGGTCGGATTACTCGCCCTCCCGGGTAGCCCGAAAAGGGAAAACCTTCTACCTTTTCTCCTTATATAAATAAGAAAAAATAATCAAATAAAGTTCTTTTATCTCCTTAATGTATGCATATAAGACAAAAAGATAGGTAAAAAGTAAGGGTAAAATGGTAAATCTAACACAAAGTACAACGTAATAATGACGTCTCTTAAACTGTGTGTTATTTGTTCGTGGAAAAATTTGGATGGAGGGAGTATTTATCAAGCAATTAGTTCCAAAAGGCAGATACAAACACCAAACGAGGATGTGTATGTATAAGAGTGAACTTACCGAGCGTTCATACGCATGTACATGACCAGCAAACACAACGTCAACTTTGTACTTAACGAACCACGGCTCGTACATAACTCTCATAGATTCACCTTCCATATAATGATAATTGTAGCTATTATACCATGGAGAGTGCAACATAACAATCAGCCATGGTGTTTCGGTTCTGTTGACTCTGGGTAGCTCCTGTTCAAGCCATTTGTATTGTGGAGTGTATTTACCTGACAAAATACATCACAATTGTAGTTGCTTCGTCTGTTAATCTTTATGACGTTGGAAATTCTAGTTTAATCGGACTTATGAATAAAATATATATGTGGAATTTGGGTTGTGATTACCATAAGCTGAATATGAAGCTAAAACAATGATGTGGGCTGAAGCTCTCTTAATGGAGTACCAGAACGGGGCGGTACTCTGTGCTGATTTGTAAGGAACATGGTACCGATGAGTATAAGGCTTAAAAGGTTCATCCTCTCCCTGAAATTGAATATTGAAAACATAATAATTAGGGTGATTTTCTTTTCTTTTTTTGAAAGGGAAACTCACACACCCACCTGATAATAAAAAGAATATATATAAACATTACGAAATGTCCTAAGCAGGACTCGAACTCTCAACCTCAAAGTTGTAAGGTTGATCTCGATA
Organism: Rutidosis leptorrhynchoides; assembly: GCF_046630445.1. Taxonomy (NCBI): domain Eukaryota; kingdom Viridiplantae; phylum Streptophyta; class Magnoliopsida; order Asterales; family Asteraceae; genus Rutidosis; species Rutidosis leptorrhynchoides. The sequence continues at coordinate 66,644,648 of NC_092334.1, forward strand.
CTGCCAAGTCATTGACTCTTTGATAATTAGGGTGAATTAATTAGTTGTAGTTTTGAATCAATTATGGTACTAATCTCATGGTCAAATTTCAAACAGTATGTAGCTAGACTATATAAGCTAGAATATGGTTAGTTTTGACTTTAGAAGTCAAATGAATTAACTTTAATTTGAAACATAATGTGCACCATCTAAAATCTCTATAGTAATTACTAATTAGGGTGATAATACATCAAACTTATGTTTTTGATAAATCCACCATTATCATACATTAAGTACTTGTACCATTATCATGCATGAAGTACTTGTACCGTACAAGTACTTGATATAAAAAACATGAGTGGATATATCAAAGGCCTAATAATTATACAAGCTGTGAACAATGATGTAACAAAGACAACAATTTAGAACACCTTTTGTTACGAATGACTAACATAATTCGCGTTGATCTCGTATTTGAAGAATCTTAAGTTTTACTACATTAGTCAACATCGAAACAAAATGAGTACATAAAAAACTTACGATTTCAGGTGCATAATCAAGTTCATGATTACCCGCAGTCCAAATCCAAGGTTGATAAGCTGTACTTCGCTCTACAAACCTTCCCCACGAATCCCATCTCCTGTTATCATGATTAGGATAGTTATCGGCATACGAAAGGTCCCCCATAAACAGCATTGTTTGCCCTTTCACGGGGTTCATTTCGTAATGTGTAAGTGTAAGGTTCGAATCATAACTCTGGCCCAAATCGCCTGAAAATAAACAAAAAAAATAAGAAAAATCATGAAAATACGAATCAAAATCTGATCTTATAATTTACAAAAAAAAAGTCGCAAGACAGAGACGAGTCGGTCCGGACTTTGAAACGACTAGTCAGTTGACTCGGGACTAGTCGGACATTGGACATTGACTAAAGTTGACTTTTAATAGTGTATATATTTAACATATATTATTACACATAAAATGTAGCAAACATGAATATTTCAAACATAAATATTAAAGGGCACAAAATCTGAGTATAAAAAGTATTAACATTTAGTCCTAACTTTGACCAACTCATAGAGACTCTGACCGACTTTGATATAAGTTTTCAACGTTGACCGAGAATTAGACGTTTTTGGACGAAACAAGATGGGCTACTCACCAAACCGACCGGTCGTCCGAGACGGCCGCCTTATACAAAATGTACAAAATTGGTAAAAATTCAATACCAATGAGGCCGAAAGTGTAAGGAACATCAGGTCCAATTTCAGGTGGAGTCGTGAACCAGAAAGTCCGAGCAGTGTGATCGATTCCAACCTTGTAGTAATATTTCGTATCATGCTGCCAATTCGAACGAAACAAGTCAATGCAATTCTATAAAACTAACAACAGAATTAGTCAACGTTTGATTTTGACTTTGTCAAAACTACTTGGATACTTGTAGAAAGATAAATAACTTGCCTTTAAATGAGTAATATTGCAATGGTGAATAAAACCAGAAGTGTAATTGAAATATGAGTATGTAGTAACCAAGCCTTCAGCCTTCCTCATCCTTTTACTGTTTTGAGCCCAGTAAATAACAGTATTTGAACCGGGTTCATCCATTGTTACCCATGACACAATCATTGCCTTACCCACACGATCTCCTTGTGTTATATGAACCTGAAAAATCACCAATCACCAACATATAATAATATCAATAAAATAAATAAGAGTATTAACTAGTACGGAGTACTATATATCACTAATTCTTAAAATTACCATAATAAAGACAAAAATTGATGAGGTACATTAATGGAGGGAGTAATAAAAAAAATAACAATAAATAAATACGAGTAATTCAGTGATAACCAAAATATTACATTAACAATTGCCACATGGGGGTCGATAAGATCCACAAAAAGTTCATTGACTTTGTAATGTACAACAACCAATAATATTTAGAAACTGGGTTGCCTCAAATAACAACCAAGTACAGAACATATTACTATCAATTTTAATAAAGATCACTTCTAATTTTACTAAATTTGACAAAACAATCTAACGTGACACAATAACTTGATTTTTCCCAATTAATAATAATCAAAAATAGAAAAAGTTACTTGTTGAGGCGCATTGTAGCCAGGAGGTGTAGTGAAAACATCACTACCAAGAGGCATATCTATGGTTTTCTCAACTTTCCTAACGAAACTGCTTGTTGTACCTCCATTAACAAACACACATGATGATATCAACACCAAAAACACAACAACAATATTGCACCACTGAACACCACCACCACCCATCTTATCCTACGCACCTTTTCGGAGCTTAACCTACTAACATTACCCTCAAGTATTTATATTATAAGGTGAGATTTGAAAAATAAAAAAGGAATATGCAAACAAGATATTCCTTGAAAAAATGTCAACGAGTTTGATTACAACTGAAACACCCGATTATGTTTCTTAGTAGTTTCCGTGATCTAGATAAATACTTCCTAATATTAAGGACGAAACCATGTTTATTATTGAGTAAATTACATAGTCGGTCCTTGTGATTGTCCTATATTACGGTTCCAGCTCTCGGGTCGGGTGATCCAGTATCATCTTTGCCGGCCCATTGTCAACATAAAACGACCATATTACCCTTATTCATTTACTTGAATTTATTTATTATTTATTATCCATTATTCAAAGATACTAAATAATGAACAGTCAACAAATAAAATTGTAGTTGGTGGTCTCTCTAGGGCTTTACGACTGCACGATCGGTAATTTAGTCTGATTGATGGTTCTCGGTGGCTCCCGGAGTCTCGGGTGCGTGGGTCTTCTGGGTTTTATTAGTACGAGATATTTCGTCGGTTTGCTGGTCATGAGGAGTGTTCTTGAGTTTCCAGTTGGTCGGTTCTTGATGGTTGGCTGATGATGCGGTCTTGCTTTGTGATGGGATGTTGAAGTGGTGGATTTGGACGTCCTTGACGGGCTTGGTTTAAGTTCTAGGGGTTTTATAGTGATAGGTTTTGAGCTAGGCGAGGGAGGGGTGTAGTGTGTTTGTTAGCTGCTCGTGAGTTTGTGTCGGTTTGTTATGACAGTTTCAATGTGGTTCACGTAACTGTGATTTGTTAATGATTGTAGATTTACGTATGAACGTAGGTTCATGTACAACCGATCATTCAGATCTGCTCAAAGTGTAATTCGCCTTATGACCTATCTATATATATGCAGAATATACTTTTGCAAAAAAAAAAAATAATAATAATAATAAAATAAAAAAAAGAAATAGAGAATAAAAATAAAAAACAAATAAAATTGTGATGGCATGTTTAATATTAACAAGTTATTGAACTCCTCACTACTCCTTGATTTAAGGTTACTATATGATTTTAGTTCGTCTAGTTGGAATTTTGATTTGAATATATATTAATATATTATTGAAAAAGAAAAGAGTAAAAACGGTTGGTTTTGACAGTGAAATGAAATAGTAAAAGGTAAGGATTATAGAATTACAAAAAATTCTCTTAAAACTATTACATTAGCGTCAAATCAGTCTTTCGTGTCCTCTGAAATCTACAACATTTTGATATAAAAATTGGAAAAAGCCAAATATTTTGAATATCTGACTTTCTAAGACGTTTTTTTTAACGGAGATTTTTTTGACATCAGTAGATCATTTCTTTCAACGACCTTCATCCTTTGCACGTAACACACACGTTCGGGCGGAAACCCGAACCCGATCGACGGTACCCGAGAACACATCCATTCGGGCAGTGGTCCGTGTAGAGGTCCGTGAACGAATCCGGTAAAACCTCCCTATAGGGTCAATGTATACCACCATTATTGGTGTTCAATTGATTTAAAGAAAATAATGTCATCCCTAAGGATCGAACCCATGACATCTCCCTATCCTATGACACAAAGGACATGGGGTGAACCGTTAGGCTATGCCCGTAAGTTATGACTTTCTAAGCCGTTGTGAGCTTTCAAACTATTTGCTAGATGTTGTTTTTTGAGTTTATAAAATTTGTAGTTAAAAAAGAATATATTTACAAACACAATTAACAGAATCAACATTTTGATCCAAAAATTGAATATCTTTATTAATTTATGTAAAAGTTTTTGTCTGTGGTAAATTTGAAGGAAAACGATTTTAACTCGACCATATACTACAACTCTAGATGGGAATACAATGTGTCTATTTCAATCAATTTTTTTTTTTTTTTTTGGTAAGCAAGGAAACCTCTAACGAGCACATTGGCTCCCCATAGAAGGTAAAACCTCGGGTAATCAAGCCTCTCGAGTGCGAGACCTGATACCGGGTAAAATTTCAATCATTTTCATGACGCACAAAAAAAGTCTATAAAATGCATGTCACGGAATAAAAAATCATTGGACCCAAATGTTTGTTTACTTTTGGACCAATATCAAGTCAACGAGCAAAAGTCAGAAATTGAAGGTACATGATAGATATGGAGGGTTCACATGATCATAAATGGATCTAAACATATATACGTATAAGATTGGTCACGGATTTTTGCTAAGATATAGATAATTTAATCGGATTTTTCCGTTATCATCTTCAACCTTTTATCATGAATTGGTACTAGTAAGTTTTAAACATGAAACTTCTTATAAAAATAATAATACTTTAACCACTAGACTATATTAAGATGTTATATATTGATCTATTTGTTATCAGCTTAAATAAATTAAATTAAGTGAACTCAGAAAATTTGTTTTTGGCTTTTTGGGTTTTAAGATTGGAATTTAATCAATTCGATTAAAAGCTCAATGAGTCAATTCACATCAAATCTAAGGGTATAATGGGGAGTTTACTAGACAAAATTGTATATGAATAAAAAAATGGTACGTGAGAATCACCTCTCTTTTTCTATTAATATTAATATATTAATATATTGTTTAACATAAAATGTCAATATCGAATTTAATTCATTAAATATCCACATTATTTACGTAATCTAAGCTTAGAACTCTAGAATATACAACCAGACAAGATTCATCCCTTCCTGTCCCGAGCATTAGCAATTTTCATAGGGCAATGCTTTGACTTATAAACGTTTGTATCCTGTATTTCACACATTAATCGTCAATTATTTTTTAGAAATATTAGTATTTTTATTTAATACCCATCAATTAGTCTAGTACTTTACTTTTAAAATACGTATTAATTACAAGTTTTGATATATAAATTTTTTTACTTTGCCATAGAATCTCCAGAAGTAAACTTTTTGAAGAATATAAAATCAACATTCACAACAACAAAACTGTAACAAATTTGGGCTACATTCACCAACTATAGACCAGTTGGTTGGAACGTAAATATTTTCCGTTAATAAGCAAGAAAACTTTATTACCAAAAGTTTAACTTCACACAATGTTATAGTACTTCATATTCGCTACAAAGCAAATTGTTTACCCTAGCTTCTTATTAGTAAAAGAATGATGGAAGCAGAGTTCAATACTACTAAGAAGGCAAGTGTAAACTCACTTGTGAAGTCTCTTCCCCAAATATGGTGCAGGGTATTATCTCAGTTCTCATCTACATAAATATTTTTCCAAATCTGAAGGGCCAAAAAAATAAATTACACATGCAAATATGCACAAACAGGAGGGTTTTATTTTATTTATTTTGGAGATGGTATAGGATCACTCATCTTCATCACCCAGTAACGCAAATGAGAAGGGTGCGAATTTGTACCCATCTCCTTCATAGAACTTGTTCTGAAACTCCACCCAGTGGAGCCTTAATGCGTGTAGAAACGCACTCAGGGTTTCCATTACTAGCAATACTCCGACGGTTGCAAAGATGAATACAATGATGCCCACGATGAGAATAATCACGTTATTATACCTGTGCATAAAAAAACAGGCATTTAGTAAAGAAATGATTAAGAAAAGTGTATTGATTGTGCTTGGGATGAAAGAACTTACCCCCATGCAAGAAGCAGGACCTTCTCATAGAATACGGTTGACAACTCTGAATGTGCCAAGCTGAAAAAGAAGAGCTTCACAGTCAATATCAATATCAATATTATATATTATAACATAATAAAAGATATGGGAATTTAGGGCAATTGGCCGTGTTAGATTTGTCATTGTAAAATCACTGTATGCGTAATCAATATCGAAGTTTCAAAGTCAAAAAATGCACACTAAAAGTACTAGAATTTTTTTTTTGGCTAGCACGATAATGTCTTAACAGATGCACATCTCACAAAACCTAATCTTTAGGTTCCTAAAACATTGTCCGTGAGTTTATGTAACATAAATTTCATGAACATGGGTAGACAAATGTTTTTATTAATAAATGCATTCAGAGTTTCGCCATATTACTTCCTTAAAAATGGAAATGGACCATAATGTATAACTTCAACAGAAAGATCAGAGTTGTATTATAATACCTGAGTGCCCATAAACGGAGGTAGGAAGCTGTATTTGATACTGCCCCGAGTACAAACTCTATAGTGTGAATGAGTTGATGAACAAATACTTCACTGAACTCAAATTCTTCATGATCATGTGAACCATGATCTGCCTCTACCTGCAACGAGTCATCCGTGCCTTCGAGCGGCGTGTAAACCTGACCTTGATGTGTCTGAAACGCCAATAATAACAAGGTGAAAAAAAAAGAAAACAGTGAGATAATAAAAATTGTCACCTATTTAGCCTGAAAAAGACAAATATACCCTGTTATGCTGTGCCTTCAAAATGAAAGGTTTGGGTAGCAGCATCCACGGAACAGCAACTAGAGACAGCAGTAGTAGCACGAGCTGGTAATAAAACGATTTGTACCAGGTTAGATATATAAAGGTATTATATTTATACTATCGTTATTATTATGCAGCAAACATCTACAGACCAATATTGTTAGAAGTATCGAACCTGAACGGTCTTCTGGTTTGGAAAAAGCTGGTTTTCACCGAGGTCGTCAGTGGGACTTAGGAACATGTATATCATTACATGGTATAGATCAGCTTTTGAGCCAGTGCACCACTTTACAATGATGAGGATAGAAAGGTAACCAAACAAACCATTCAAAAAGATCATCTGTGGAATAAACTGGAACCTGTAAAGGCCAGAGTTACTTAATTCTCAAAAAGTTTCAAATATCGCTACTCGAGGATTACTCGGATGTTGACCAAGTTTGATTTTGACCGACTTTGACCCATTTTGACTGATTTTCCTTGGCCATATTTTGGCCAAGTCTCGACCGATTTACCGAGTAATCCCGAGTTTTGGCCGAGCTTGACCGAGTTGGACCGAGTTTTGACCGAGTACTCCCCGGATTGCAAAAAAAAACCCGAGTACTCGTATAGTAATTCCGAGGTCTGCAACACTGGGTAAATGTTGGATAAAGTATAATATGGAAACAGTTCGCATTAAAAAAACTCTTTGAACCCACTTTTTTATATCTTTTGGCTGAGTTGATATCGGGTTAGCGGGAAGCAAAATACTCATTATACAAAAGGCGAACTAACCAGACATTCACAGGATTTCGAAAGTACAGAGCATTGAAGAAGCTGAGAATTATTCCGAGGTTCATTTGAGCTACCCCAATAAGTATCGACATTTTCATCTTCAAAGAGTTGAGAAATGGCAATTCACTACGACTGCCATGCCACACGGGGTCCACACCAAATGGGTATGTATCACGGACCTTTATCAAGCCTATAGTGGTAGCCTCACTGCAGCAGAACAGAAAATTGTGAACATATAAATGAATAGATAAGGCGAATGAAGTGAAAATAGTCACTGTAGTAACTCTGTATGGATTAAATAGGAACAATTATGTAATTGAAACCTAAACAGAAGAGGAAAATTTGTTTTGAGAGAGGTTTGATAAGTACCTGCATCCAGCATCACGGCAGGCATATGCTGAAGGACTGAATAACTCAAACGGAACCGAAAAGAACTCGTTATAGATTAAACCGGTGTAGATTGAGAAAAGCGCCATCAATAATATAACATAGCGACCCCCAAATGTCATTTCCATTATATCTCCAAGCTTCTGTATTCGAGAAAATGTAAAACCAAATCAGTACCCAAGATGAAACACTAGATATTTAGGACCACCTACTAAAAAAATATCAACGATCTCGTCGAAGTATGAACCAATAGTATCGTTCTTTTGGCCTAAACTTCAGATTTTGGGTATAAATTTACAATATTGCTTCAAGATGAACAATAATAATGCAATTATCTTATGGTAAGGTCTTTAGCTATTGCAGTCACTGCAGAAAGAAAAGACTTATCTAGCTATTAAGACTTGACAGTAAGTGCTATTTACCTGACTTGAGTATTTCTTCTCCTTAAATATTAGATATAAAGTTGCGAGAAGGATGCATATGCCATGCCCCCAATCACCAAACATAACCGCAAACAAGAAAGGGAACGTGACAACAGTATATACTCCAGGATTTGCTTCTTGGTATGTAGCAACACTGCACAAGAGTTAGTTTATATGACTAATGATTATGGAATGTTTGATAAGTACAGCCTTTCATAAACTACATCTATAACATAAATAAGAAAAACTAGCTAGAGTGAAATGTTAAATTTTCTTACAGCCACATACAGAAACATGTTATCTTGTTTTTTTATATAGATGTATTAGATTAGATACACCAACTATTGCTTACCCATATGATTCAACAATTGTTTGAAATGATTCAGTGAATTTATTAGTCCGAAAATAGGTTGGAGGCAACTCCTTCGTGTGCAAAACTTGGAAAATGGCACCAACTTGAGACTTGGAGTCAACTGTAGCAAGCTGCAGTGCATCCTGGATCTGCAAAATAAAAAGGACATACGAATACTACCTTGATGAGATATGTCTAAGACAAATTAAGTTGATTCAAGCTGCAAAAGTCGCTGACACAATGATCCGTCCAAAAAGTAAACCTAGCAATAGAATAACTATTATGCAACATAAAAAAGAATGATCTGTCTGGCAGTATTCCATCTGCAACAATGTAGTTTCTTTTACACTCACTTCTAATAGCTTACATGTAGAGGTCGAAAAAAGGAAGGTAGGATAAGACACAATTTATACTGGGGGGTCAAAACCAGTAACCTACAAGTGAAGTCAAATTTGGTCATGCTGGGTTGGCCCATCCACGTCACTTTCTTATTTGCTGTTTTGAGTTTATGAATTACTAATGTATTGCATGAAATACGACTGGTAAACCCAATTTCTTCTTCCCTCTACATAAAAATATTGGACACCTTAATTTGCATATACTACGACACCTTTTGAATGGTTAGACCCATTTGAACCGTATCCCTTCTGGTTAAAATTTTTTCATTAGAGATAAAACATATAACCCAAATCAACCCATTTATCGACATATGGGCCACATACCACTGCTACATGCTAACATGAAGGCCACTTAAGTACAACAACGAACCTGTTGGGTAGCGAAAATGGGACTCCACCCTTCAGCCACAAGACATTTCTTCGTTACATCAAAGCTAAGCATGTTTAGCGTGTGATATATAGATTTTTCCTTCCGGACCTTCCAGTAGCAACATGATAGAGTTTAAAGATCAAGATAAGAAAATATAAAGACAATAATGCACACTGATAAAAGCAAACTAAAATTCATAGGTCGTCTGCACACAAATTTTTCAAAAATGGTGTCATAACAACAAATACCAGGTCGCTCCACTGTTCATATTGTTTTCCTATGGTTTCCAACAAATTCGTACGGTGCAAAAGTCCAGCATCTATTGTTGTCTTTAGCTCAGATAGCCTTCCAGATACCTGGAAAGTGACACATTATATATTAATATGCAAATAATCAAGTTCTTTCATGTTGTCATGTGATAGTTAAATCGTTCAAACATTAATATCTAACAACTTGAGAGGCAAAAGGATGTTCTGTACCTCAGTTATCATTTGGGCTTGTTTGCTCAAATCATCTGTAAAAGGATAACGATTTGCTCCAAAAGCTTCACATATCTTAAGAATTTTGCTCTTGGCTCTTTCTCCAGAAAAGAACACTACAAAAACATTTTTCTCAACCTGCACAGCAGTAGTCATGTTTAAATAACTACACAAAATTTATATGTTATTGACATTACTACTTTCACTGAAATCAGAAGGTAAAGACTAAGTTGGCATTATGCTTGCTGATTTAAGCCAAAGGTTGACATGTCAATCATAGATTATGTGCAGAAAAACCCAAAATTACGTAACCTTGCAACAAAATTAAGAATATATACATACTTTGTATAGAAGTTAAATCATCTTCTACTAGGAGAGGAGCACATATCACAGTTCTTATGTGCAAATAAAGGCTGAGTTTGGGTTCAGACGTTCAGTTAAACTGAGAGATTAGTAATGACCTGCTCAAGGAACATAGAAATGTAACACAAAATGATATTTAGGTATTTTTACTAAAATTTATATATTTACAGCGAGACGTACTCCAGTACATTAAGTTTTTTTTTATTATATCATCCATATATCAGATACAACTTCAGATAACATGAAATGAAAATACAATATCAGATACAACTTCAGATAACATGAAATGAAAATACAATATCAGATACAACTTCACAAGTATGATATAAAATATGTTATCAAACTCTTTCAACTACAATTAAACAATAAAGATGTCATGAAAACAGGAATATAGATACAGGAGTAGGATACCAAAGGTCAAACATTCACCAAAGCATCACGAAAAGATGTGAAGTAACATTCTATTTACCTTTTCACCTGAATTTGGATCAACGACAGCTTCTTCCACAGATGACTGCCTCAGAAATACATTTCCCCTTGTGGCACGGAATAGAATTCTTTCAAAAGCCAAGGCTCTTCCTTTGGGCACAAGGCCAGTGAGAAACCCTAATTTGACTTGTTTGCCTTGGTCAACTGTTGATTCCTACTCAAAACAACACCAAATTAAATAATTTACTTGTAAAACCTAGACTCATTAATGATTTAAAATTGATGCCATAGCATGTACCTGATCCTTTAATAGAGGAGTTTCCAGGGATTCTTCAGCAGCCTGATCTGCTGAAAGTTCTCTCTGTTGTGCTGCAGCTCTGCTTTCTGCAGATTTAAAAAACTCTCCAGCCTGTGAAAGTTTAAGCACATAACACTTATTAAAGTTCTTCTACGCACATTTCATATGCAGAACATACGAAAATTGTGAAGTTTCGAATTCAAGAAGTTTAGGTAAATTATTCATCAAACTACGTTTAGGCATATCACATCTGGGTAGATTATTCATCAACTAGTGTGATTTCTCCTTCTACTCCAACATTCAAGCGGTTCCCATTATGGCAAATCACTTTATCATTCAAAACGACGGTATACAACCGCAAGACAACAACCTAGGCCACACAAAAAACAAGAAGCTAAGACATACCTTTTGTAGAACTAGTTTATACTCCACAAGCTCATTATAGCTACGCTGCAACTTTTCACTATTTGCATTGATTTCGACAAGCTCAGCTTCAAGATCTCCAAGATTTACCTACATATCACAAAAAAAGACTAAGTTTCTAATCATAGTCTATATTTATGCATACAAATAAAACTTGTGAATACCTCCACATCATCAAGATTAAACTCGGCTTTTGCCTCAGACTTAGCTGACGGCTTGACATCTGCCTTGGACATTTGATCTCTGAAGAAACGCAGTTTTCGTCCCAGCTCTGCACATCTTTTGATCTTCACAATAAAAGAAACTTAGAATGAAGTCTCACAAAACGGAAGTTTCTAGAAGTAGTTAAAGCAAGAAATTCATATGCAATGTATAATTACGTCATACAAGCCATTTCCACACAATGTTTAAGCATAAAAGACAGCAAACCAGCTTAAATAGATCCCTAAACAAGAAGTGTGTGTTCACTCATCTTCCGTTTGTTGGCAGAAACCTTAATACTCCATATGATATGACATTACCTTTCTAGAGCTCACAATACAAAAAATATCTAATATATGTTTCAAGCCCAATCAAAACAAGCACAAAAAGTTTAACTATTTGCGATGCGTTAAACGAAATTTACAAGCATCATGAGTATTCAATTCGTTGATAAGTGTAACTAAACTTCTTGTAACTGCTAACAATTTGATGTTGATGTGACAAATTTCATAAGTTCGCCACTGTATAAAAGGAATCCCCGAATCCCATAATCTATTTCTTCATTTCTTGTCATGTCATATTGAAAACAGAACAGTAGAAGAGACTAGTGTAATTTCATAGATTGTTCAGGTTTTAAAAAACAGAGCTTTAAATGTAATTAAAGGCGAATATGCGTAAGGAACTAAGGGATCTAAGAGTTGCATTCACCCACAGAGTAATCTTTACCTGTGTTTCAAATCCTTATGCATGTATTAATGCTAAGATGTAATCTTGTAAAAGAATAAAGTCCAGTGGATACGCAATTCTAGTGCATCATGTTTTTAGTGCAGGTCAGTTTAAACCAACTTTCAAAGCTCACAACTTCCATATTTGGTTCCAAAAGACTAATCATATACTTAAACCTTGTAAAAACAACAATAAGAAATTTACTAAACCTTACAGCTAAAACAAAAATATTTACCTGGCTGGCATATGTTCGCTGGAAAGGACTTTTTTCGGCATTCAGCTGTATATACAAACAAAATGATGTTAAACCAACAAGCTTGATGTTAAATTTGGCTAGTGAAATAACAATATCTTTCTATCAAACCCTTTAACGAATATCTAACTAACTTAATATTCTAATAACGAATTAACAGACAAACAAATATAAATCGCTACTGTCAACCACGTCTGGACCTAGTTTTCCGGCTAACAAAAGATCACTTGAATACATATGTATGCATACATAGATCATGTCAAAACCTATTAAAATTTAGCTGAATTGAACTGATCACAGCTTTTAATTTAATCAAAAACAACACTATGAAAGTATCAGTAAACCCTAGTTTTACAAAATCTAGTAATCTACCACTATTCAAAACAAATTATACAAATAATTCGAAGAAAAATCCTAAAACGGATGAATTACATCAGATAATAAACATGATCTGTATAATCACAAATAGAATTATATAAATATAAAGTTATAAAGCAACAATAATAAGACTAACATCTTTGAATTGAATGAGACCGATGTCACCAAGGTAAGAAACTGTCAATCGAGCTGACTCAATTGGAATAATGACTTGTACTAAGTGCATCGGTTCTGACCGGAATAGATCCATCGGCGGACAACAACCGCCGAAACCGCCGTTCTCCGCCATCTGTAAACAAATTCCGGTTGCGGTGTTTGAGATCGATTAGTACTGTAGTATTGTAGATAATAAATGAAAATTGTTATTTGTCTCTTATCGCCTATATGTTTTCAGTAGCCACGTTCTTGTGACTGATATTATTCCAGCTTTTTTTTATTTATTAATTATTTTTTTATTTTTCATTTTTGTTTTTCGTTTTTATTCTATTAATAAAAATAAAAAATAAAAAATCCAGGATCACTCAGTGACTAAACTAACCACGCGTTTATCTCTCGCAGTTGCATAACCCGCTCCAAACTGCTATCAAGAAAAAAATTCGGCCCAATCCGAGAACATCATGAACGGTAAAACCCTCTACACTATTCCCTCAACGCGCGATGTGCGGCCTTGGATGGAAATGTGTTCATTATTTTAGTTTTTATTTTTAATTTTTAATTTTAATTTATTCTAACTTTCAATTTTAATTTATTCATTTTGCTTACATATATATATTTTGGATAGCGTGCAACTAATAAAAACGTCTAAAATTTGGATGAGGGTTTAAGAATTGAGGATTCATTACACACGACAAGTAAACTAATGAGAAATCAAGATAATTATCAATCTAAAATTAAAAATAAGAATAAAAATTGAAGAAACGATTATTTAAACCTTTTATATTAAAAATATGTGAATGACGTCCACAAATAAAAAGTTCAAGCGAGAAGTACAATTGTGAATAAGCGGCCCAAATGAATACCTTCATAACGAACTAAGTTTGAATAAATTATTATCGATCTCATTACTTGATGTATTAACAATCATAAAAGGTTGATTTACATCTCTCTTCTCTCTTACACTAATAACAAAGTGCTAAATAGGTGATAAGTCCAATCTAAATTAAAGGGAGTTGATAGTTCCACCATTCAATTTTATTCTTCCACTATCATTTGATGCAGTTTTCCAGTAATAACCCTTGATAAGTTGTAACAAGATATTTGTGTAAACCTTTCGTTAAGGTATATTATTACTCTAGTGTGAATATAGTAAAAGCAATGGTGATTCCCTAAATTAAATCCTAGCCATTTATCAATTAAGATCATTTAATCTCATCCCTCCATCACCCTTAATCTCACTAATCACGTGATATGTAAGGATTAGGGTGCTAAATTCTCCTCTATACCCCTGTATATCGAAATTCACACGGAACATAATAAGAAAATTAGGGGTTCAAACAATTTCACTCGGATCTATCCGTAAGAATCGATGAATATCGCTAACCTCTTAAATAACTATGATCCGTATTTGGGTGGATATGTATTGAATTAAATAGATTTCAGGAACCAGACAAACCCTTGATTTATACCCCAAATATCAGCAGATTCAAGATGATTTATTATCAAGATTATGATTCATCCAAAATATCGACAGAATCAAGATGATGATTCGACCAAAATATCGACAGAATCAATATGGTTATTATCAAGCGACTGCGAATTAAATCAAGAAGTGAAATCCGTCGAAGATTAAGGTTTAAAGAATGAACCCTAACGTCTCTGAAGTCAGGTAACTTAATCTTATTTCAATAGGGGTGGTTAATCGATTATTATGTTGATATCGAGTTTTTTATTTCAAACACTCATGATGCAATTGGTGTAAACATTACTCTTGATTAAACCCTCATAACAAAGATGTTATTTAAAATTTTTAATTTGCAAATGAACAAGAAAAGATAGTAACCAGTACATGATTTTTGTTCTATATCATACTAACTATTACCCATCTTTTGTTAAAAGTTTAATTAGTACTATATCTACGAGTCTATATTATTGACATGAATGTAAGGTCATTATTAAAAAGAACACGAAGGTAAAAGTATGCTCACTAATTGAAATAACGGCTGCGTATGTCCATTTTTACTGATATTAATGGAATAAATTCAGAATGGAACTATGCAAATTTGTAGTTTAATTATTACATTGTAGCTATCAAGCATTATAAGTGATTGTTAAACACAGTATTGCTAACGTTAATGAAGATGGTGATGTTAACACGGAAGAGGAGATACCACTAATAGCTGTCATGGATGTCAAGACATCCATTGACAAGTTTGATAAGCCATATGCATATGTTATTGACGATCTCAGCCATTTGAAGAAGGTATGTAGTTAATTAATTATTCAACAATTTGAAAACTGAGTTGAAATATTGGCTTGTGTGTGGCAACATCCTTTTTAGAGTTTAGAGAGACTTATATCTATATTAAACTGACAAATTCACAGATCGTTATATATCATAAATACATACATTTACTGACATTCTTCTATTTGGTTTTAGGCGTATGTAATGAACTTGGAAGGAGAGAACAAACACCAAAAAGAAACTATCGAATTGTTACTTTAATTAGAAATTAAGGTACTATGTTGTTAAGTAAATATTATTAAATTCATACTAACATGATTCGAAGCCTTATGTATATATAAATTTGTCATGCTTGCTCTTATTTTCAGGTTACCGTATGGTTGCTGAGTGTGCTTGAAGTGCATTGTTGGAAAGGGTCAAGGATAACAAATAAGATGCAGGTTCTCATTGTTAGCATCATTTATAATTTATTAAAGTATTATATTATTTACTTCATGACACTTATGTTATATGTGAAGTATTTATAACACTCACTTTTTACATGTCGTCCTATAATCCATCATATCTTCATTTTATGAATTTTAAATACAACCACTACCTTCTTTGGGGTTGATTTGGATTATTTACTAATGTTTATTTCCAACGGTTCGACAGACCAGTTTTCTGGCTTCTTTATATTATAACTGCCACTTGAAGTTGTTCAATATTACAATCTGACCAAATTTGTGCCAGGTGCAGAGTTCCAGATAGTGAAAGGTGGTGTTGCGCGGACAAATTAAAAGTTTTCAACTGCACAGCAAAATGTAAGGTGTTGTTGATTTTCAGTTTTAAGAATTTGAAAGATCACAACTTATTGTAATATCATAGGTTTATGTTGTGCAGGCTGCTACTATTGTATTTGTAGATGAGATTAATGCTATTGCAGAAAGACATGCTAGAAAGGATCCTTGGAAAAGATCGGCATTTGAGGCGCTTATGGTCCATGGGTTCACTTCAAATATCACCAATCGGAGCGTCAATCAGAGGTTTTACCAACTATCGGTCAATGGAATATGTTCGACTTGGTAACTTTCCAAACTTTGCTTTAGTTTTGTGATTTGTGTTTTTTTTTTTTTTTTTGGTTCTTTTGCAATTTGTTTCTTATAATCACTGATTTTGGCTTCGGTATGGTATATGTGTTTCCGTAGTTTAGTTATAAAAGTTATTCCTTTTAAGAATCTTTAAGTTTGCTACCTGGTGTGCGATATTGTTAATTGACATCATGGAAATTAGAAATAAAACAGAAGAGTTGTGATGGTAAGGAAATTGTGGGTGAGGCGTTTGTTAGTGACAATGTTATTGGTTGTGTTTCTTCATTTGCATCACCGAGGCAAGTCTCTAGGAGAGGTGTATTGCGCTCTGATAATCATATAACTCGGCCTCTGTTAGCAAGCTTCCTCAAACTAGCCATTCCCTTCTTTTTGTGGTAGTATAGAAAGCAGGAGCACACTATGCCTTGCAAGTTTCACTATGTAACGAGTGGTATACTTTTTTATATGTTTCAGTTGTGTCATTGTTATGAAGCATATAGTGTCTTTTTCCATATGATAATGTTATTGCTGTATATAGATGTAAATCCTACTCCTCCTGTTTTGTTTGAAGACCGTATGCAAAATAGGCATTATGTGGGTTACTCAAAGTTTGTATTCTACCGAAGCTTTGGATACTTTTAGCTAGAGGAAAACAGAACAAAGATAAGGAGGACGTCATTGTATTTTATTTAATAATTCTTGTAACCAATATAGTGTTTTTTACCTTTGTGTTTTTTGTAGTCAGTAACAAATACTTTTTTTATATATAAAGCACAACGCTTTACCGATAGAGATGATGGTTTGACTAATGCACACAGAGTTAAGCAAAGCTCCTTACCAGAAGTTTTGTTTTTCGTCTCATGTAAGTTATATTATGTTAATTCACATTTGCATTATTATTACTTATGTTGCTCTTATTTTGAATTTCTTATATTGTATACTTTCCTTACTTTGCTTATTGATAGACGTATTCACTAATCCTGTATGTAGGGACTACTTGGAAGCCACAGGGTACCACACTGTCATGTTAAGTAGATTATTGGGATAGAACAATAAAACAACAGATTCTTGGATTCAATTGATGCCAAATACCTTCTTCAAAATAAGCTTAATCCTCAAATGGATGTTAGGTAATTCTTTATTCTATTAGTTAAATGTTATAAACTAATAAGTGGGGAAGGAACTTACAATAAAAGAGTAGCAAACCATTGTAGTTGCATTACCTTTATCTGCTTTGGTAAGACAATCAACATTTTATTGTTAAGCCAATAATGGTCAAAATATTGTAGTCAAAAAGCGAATCATGTTCTATAGTTGATATGGGATTGTATAAAGATGAAGAAATATAATGTGTTTTGGATCACTCAATGGTGAAGTGTACCTGCGACATTCAAATTATTTATAGGTATTTTATAGCACGTTACAGTTACTTTAGCTTCAACATTGGAGTTATAAGATGATATTATTTTATTTCGATATATCATAAGTTGTCTGCTATCATTTTTCGAATTCATAACTTTGAGTTGTAGTTAGCTATATGCTGACTTAACGAGAACTTATGTTAGTTGATTATTTCAACAACATAACCAATTCATTGGTTTGACCGTTTATGAATATAAGATTAGTTATTGGTCAATACTAGACTTTGAAACTAACATTTTCTATAATTGTGGTTGTAGGCAATTCCAGTTAAAGTCCATTTATTGCTTATGTCAACAATCTTATATGGAAACTCTGGATACCAGATTCCTTGCAAGCAAAACGTCTTTCGAGGAGAACCCATCTAAAGATGTATCACTATTCTAAGTTAGGTGATGGTGTAAGGGGTCCAAATGGGCCCTTCTTTTTAGTATCTTCATAACAGAATAATAACATTGGAAGGTCGAATTGCAGGTGATATACCCATTGAGGTTAGATTCCTAATCTGTATGCGCACACTTCAAATTTTGGTTCATGTTATAGAGATCTCGACATAATGACTTGCCTTGTGGGGTCGATTTAGTTGCGTATGTGCTTATGAACACCAAAGTTTATCTTAATCAATCGAATGTTATGGATGAGATGGGGGATTGTCCTGTTGATTCGGAGTCCGATGAGGAAGATGATGGGAAAAATGATGAGAGGTTCAGATTGTTGGCTGAATCATAACAGAATCACGGGGAGATATATGAGAAGATTGTGGGTAGGATGAGACAACAGATGATGTAATTGGAGCATATGAGAGTGGATTTTCAAAGAGAAGTGGAGTTGCAGAAGAAACAGCTTTGCTGAGAATCTAAGTGGATAGGCTAATCTGGTAGTTCTATGGGCTTTACCTTTTCAAATTGGAAAATATATATTTTTTTAGCTAGATAGTGTATTGGTTTTGATATTTATAGTTATTTATAGTTATAGTTGTTACCTTTAGCAGTTATTGTTATTGTTTACGCTCTTGTGATTGAAGTAAGTTTTTGCAGGGTAACAAATTATGTAGATTCTGCCAGAGAGTCTTAGATTCCAGATTTTGAAGCCATAAGGAGGAAGGGTAATCTCATTATACTTTACACCAATTTTGGTGTAGTGTTGCATTTTCTTCTACATCTAATTTGACTTAGTTGAGGCTGCTTGAAATTTGATAGCGATATTCCCTGCTGAAGAGTTCATTAACCTCTGTTCAAACATAAGTAATACATCATCAATTACAAGCCCATTGCCAATATACTAAAAATAGTTGCTACAAACGGGCCACAAAATGATATACGTGTGG
Organism: Rutidosis leptorrhynchoides; assembly: GCF_046630445.1. Lineage (NCBI taxonomy): Eukaryota > Viridiplantae > Streptophyta > Magnoliopsida > Asterales > Asteraceae > Rutidosis > Rutidosis leptorrhynchoides. Next base: position 66,663,800 of record NC_092334.1, read on the forward strand.
GATATATGGATCTTAGGTTATCATACAAATGAGAGCTTGAGTAAATTGAAAACGACAATTCGCCATAGTGAAAAGGAGTCAAAGACAGATTATCGACAAATCAAGATTATTGCTAAAACAAGAAATGAAACCTTAAAATCATCTCGAAATGAAACTTTGTATGCTGGTCCTGTTGGGCAGCACTTGGCAACAGCAGTGGTCAACTTTTTGGCTATTTTTGTAAAGCCATAACATTCTAACCGTAACTCCAATTTTGACGAATAAGCCGTCTATAAAAAGGTGTGAGAATACTTTCAATGGTAATAGCCTAAGGGATTATACCATATTGTGCGAGACCAGAAAAATAGATGAAAATCGGCTGTTTTAAAAACATGGTCTTTTTTCAACTGCACTTTTTGTTCAATCATACATCTGATTTATATATTACTTATCAACGAGTTAAGTTGGATTGTTCGCTACGTATCTTGGATCATGTAAGATTGTAATATTCCTTCTTACTGCTCTTTTCTTTCAATTATATATCTCTGTAATGTATCTTATCAAGTGTTGGTACTAATTATGGCGTCTTTGATTTTTCCTCACTATGACTTTAGTCCCTGTTTACTTAAGCATTTTTCTTCAACTGTAGAAGTTGTATTGGACAATCATATTGATTCAACGAAAGGCCAACATCGCAACTACGATGGAACTTTTGTAAGCCCCTTGGTGTTAGAATATATGTTGTAGAATTGATCTTATGTTCGTGTGGGAATTCTTATAATCCTAAAATATTACTCTTAATTAAACTCTCACAAAGCCCCGCGAATTCGCGGGTCTTCAGCTAGTTCATATTTAAACCATCTTGGATAGACAACAATAGAGTAATGAACCTAAACAGTGACCATTGAACTAAAAAAATCTTGGCATGAATCAACATTAACAAGCTTCTTTCAATAGAAGGTCTCTGCCATATATACCACTACAAATGAAACTAGCGAAGTACCAACGAGAAACATAAGTCACCTCAACAACACCTTCACAAATAGCATCTAATGAGCATCAAAACTCGACCACCAATTAAAATTAAAACTAATATTTGACAACTTGACCCGTCAACGCAACTTGAACTCCTACCTAAACCCATTGAAGCCACATAAAAACCCTTAAGCAAGGTTACTACGTACTATATGGGTCATCACTTTTTCTTAAATTTGTTGCAAAACTATCTCATTTCGTCAAAATATTCCTACCGTTACTCACATTCTGTGACGATCCATCCAAATCCCTTTGGACCAATACATCATTCATCGATTTCACAGTGAGGTACTGACATCTACATGATACGTTTTGTAAACATTGCATTCTTTTGAAAAGGCACACCATAATTGAATATCAAATTCCAAGGTTTTTGACGTTTGATGATTTCTACATATAGACAATCACCGTAAATAATAGTTTACAATATTACATCCGTTGATAATGCAGTCAAAATAAGATACATGGTGATGATTTTGTGAATGCAACGTTTTCTCGAATAAAGCATGTATGACTCCATGCACATAGCTTGTATCACATATAAGCAAACAGCGGAAGACTTCTAGGAACCTGAGAATAAACATGCTTAACAATGTCAACACAAAGGTTGGTGAGTTCATAGTTTTATTGTTGCGCATAATCTGTATATAAAGGTGGATCACGAGAATTTCAGTTGTTTCATCCAGAAACGTTTATCAAAATATTCTACAAGATTGAGCACCCTGGTAACTAAGCTTTAACGTTATAATAAGTACCCATGTTTTAACATACATGCAACCAACATGTACAATACACGCAATCCAACGTTACTAAACTCAAATAGTATACGTCTATTTTATAGTTCAGGCTAGGGTTTCTATACCTGGAACAGACGGGGATGTCAAGCCATATGGATCCATATACAACTACTCGCGCCCACCAGTTCTTATAACTGGCAGTTACTAGTTACCAAAGCTAAGAAATTTTCGGTTCAAACTCAGTGTAAAATTTAGTATGTACTTGTATCCATTGCGTTTAAAGTAAAGTGCATGTATTCTCAGCCCAAAAATATAGATTGCAAAAGCAATTAAAAAGGGATCTATAAACTCACCTTAGCAGCACATAAGATCATTCACCGAAATGTGACCGAAACTCGGAATGCAAAATAACCGTAGATCTCAACCTAGAGAACATATGTTGGTCAATACATGTCTAATAAGCTAGGTCGGGTCATAGTGTATCACAATCCTAATGCTCGAGACCGACATGCAAAAGTTAACAAAAGTCATCTCAAAAGTCAACCTGACCCAATATGATCTTTAAATCTATACATGTTTATTAACATAGTATAAGTCTTGATAATTGAACAAATTTATAGTTTATCAAACTCAAAATATTATTTATTTCAGGAGCTATATTATATTTGAATTATCATGGCAATCGAAAATATTTTATTATTTCACATAGTTTTTCAATTCTTGTAAAATCAGATTATAGTGTTTATAAAGCTTTAAAACATGATAAGACAGTCAACTTTGACAATTGTTCAACAAGACGAGACGTGTCTTATATAGAAATTCATTTACTCGATTAGTAATATTTGAAAATCCAATTTATCAATCTTATAAACAAGTTGTTTAAATATCAATTGCAGATTCAAAAGCAATTTCAATTAATGTTAATCATAATTCGGTTGACCATAACTTTTAATCCGTTCCTCGAAATCACGCGATTTCTAAATGAAAAGTTATTAATTTTTCGACAGCTTTCCAACGACATGCATATCATATACCTTATATCAATAACATATGTATCAAATTCGTGATTCATCATAAACTATCTAACGACAAAATTAAAGCATACAAGCGTGCATAAACATATATACTCGAGCACTAGGCATGGATACACTATTAATATATAAAAGATAAGATGTGAATGCTCACGTATAAATATTGTGATTCAATATTGTAGGAAAGTACGTAGACGCAACGAAGATGATAAACACTAGGTTTGACCTTTGACTCATGGTCATAACCTCCAAGCAATACCCATAACCTTCATAGCTATAACTCATAACTTCTTTAGCTTTGACTTACTCGAAAACCATTTTTGAAATCGTTTGGACATAACCTCGTCGTAGTATTTTATGTATAATACTAATAATAATACAAATACTACTAATAATAATAAGATTAATACTAATATTAATCTTTAATAATAATAATAATAATAATAATAATAATAATAATAATAATAATAATAATAATAATAATAATAATAATAATAATAATATAAATAATAATAATATATATGTATATATGTGAAAAGAGATTGAGAGAAGTGAATGAGGAATGGATTCGGCCAGAGTGCTCGAGCTTTTATAGAACTTTTCCTGACCCAGACTGCCATGCGATCGCATGGCTTCATAGGGTATTTCCCATGCGATTGCATGGGATGCTCTTCCAGCTCACACTCGTTTGTACACTAGCTTGTCGACATATTATTTAATTATATTTATAATATATATAATTTATATTAATTATATATATATATATATATATATATATATATATATATATATATATATATATATATATATATATATATATATATATATATATATATATTATATTCTTGTGCATAGGTGACTTGTAATATTAGTTCCGATAACTTGTACGTTGACGCTCGACTTATGTCCCGGTTCCGGTTTCTCGAACGTCCTTTCGTATACTTAGAAAACTTGCACTTTACGTTTTGTGACTCGTACCTTAGTCAAAATATAGACTTAAATTATCAATAACTTATATTACTCGAAGTGTATCTTGAATGCTCGGGTGTTTTGGTCATTTGCTTCATTAAATCAACTTCTCGTTGTTTATTAATATACATTTAATAATTTTATTTAAAAAAAATCTAAACGTTTTATAACTAGGTTAATAATTATCATTTTTGTAATATATATATATATATATATATATATATATATATATATATATATATATATATATATATATATATTCATTTAGCAACATAAATTTGTATATATATAATTAAAATATTTGCTTAATAATATAATGTTTAGTTTTTCAAAACTAATTATATTTCAATACATATAATTTAAAATCATTTAAATAATAGAAATTATTATATCGCCTAACGTTTACGCTCTAGAACTTAATTTGATATAATTTATTTAAGCGTTAATGTTTATTTTAACTTCTCAAACGTTCTAATTAACATAACTAAATATTAATCGAATCAATAATCAAGTGTTACTATCGTTTACTTAATTCATTTGAAATCATATATATACATTCAATAAACACGTTTTAAATACACGTCGCAAGTTATTTAATTAATATTCCAATTTATTGTATAAATATATTTATACACATGTCCATTAACAAATGGTTGTTCGTGAATCGTCGGGAGTAGTCGAAGGGTAATTGATTACATGAATATAGTTCCAAAACTTTTGAAACTCAACATTACAGACTTTGCTTATCGTGTCGGAATCATATAAAGATTAAGTTTAAATTTGGTCGGAAATTTCCGGGTCATCACAGTACCTACCCGTTAAATAAATTTCGTCCCGAAATTTGAGTGAGGTCATCATGGCTAACAATAAAAATGTTTGTATGACGAATATGAGTGGATAAATAGAGTTTTATCATTATTGACTAATATAGATAAAACAATTCGATTTTGTGAAGAGTACGAGTGAAGTTATCACAAAAGATTGAAATGAATAAATACATGTTCGCCTTAACTGGTGACGTAGCCACGGCTGATTTCCGGAATTCAAGGGATTTAGAGAAAATCTTCGTAATAAGATTTGATTCTTCGATAATTAAGGAAATTAGAATCCGTTTTGATTAAATGTGATCATCTGTTTTGATTGCTCTGTCGGATATTTTACTATAAATCCACCCCTCGTTTCCTTACAACTCACACATTCTATTCTTTCTCCCTCACTCGTACTTTATAGCATTTGTCAATATGCTCCATCCAGTTATGATTCTTGATATACTCCTAACTTTCATATCTATCATTTTTCTTTTTCATCTGCCCCCGGAGGAATCTATTCACTTCTGCTATACTCTTGGTTTTATAGTATTTTTAGTTCTCCCGTGTCTTTACGTTGCAATACTTATTGATATACACGGTTTGTAATTTCTGGGTTGTTGTCAAGCTTTATATTTTCCCTTATATTTAGGAGCTCCATGCTTTTTTTTCTTCTTCTCGACTTCAAGTCAAGCGAATAATAGTCCAGAATTCGTAGGTATGGAGTTTCGAATGATCATAATATACAAAGTAGAATGGAAAGGTAATAGCACGATTTGATTTGTCAAATTACCAGAATATCCAGAAAAGATCGAATCATCAAGAAAATATTTTCTTGATAGTTTAGAGGTTAAATAGAATGAAAGAGTTATGTAACATGGTTCATGATGAGGGTATGATCTGTGAACCTTTATCACGTTCCATTAGAAACTCAGCATGACTTACTGTAATATAATCACATTGATCAAGTGTCATTATATTATACTAACTCATGCTTCAGTTCCCTACACTACTTCAAAAACATTCATATTTTAAATTTGAATTTTTCAGAATTTAGAAACTAAAACAGTTTCCTTTCTAATGTAATATTGATATCGCGAAGAGATAAATGATTTCAGATAAGAATAGTTACGAAATTATCTTCAGAAATATCGAGGATATTTATAATGAAGATACGATGATATCTTAGAATTTCTAATCTCAAGGATGATGAAGAAGATTTGTACGTAAGAGTTTAGAGTCAGGAGCAAGGTATTCGTTAATGACTTCAGCAGATACTGAATCATTTGGATTCTTTGAAGGTAGGTTTAGTCTTTGTGATTTGTCCACAGCCTCCTTCATGGTTTGCTCAATCCGTTTTCCAGTTCCAAACCTTCTATTTTTCTGAGCTTTGCCAACACATTATTCTTTATCATCAAACTTTTGACTGTTAAGGTCGTTTTCAGTTTTTGCTGCTTCATCAGCATTTTTCCAAAATTTGGAGAACTAGTTCGCAGTTTAGGGTGTTTTTCAGAAACTTCACATTCGAAGCGTGTAAGTCTAGGAGATAGATGTTATATGTACATATATAACTGTTGGCGTAGAATTGCTGGGAAATTCGAGAATAATGATTGAAGCTTTTTGGTATGACAATTACCGTTACAAGATGCAGATGAGTACATGATAGAGTTTCAATGAATATAATGATTTTTTGGAAAGTTAAAGATCAATGTTGTTGTTGGTAAGTTTACTGCTAATGTGGTGGAATATAAACGGTTCCTTAGTAACGATGACGAAGAGCAAACTTATATATCATGGTTATAATGAGGCTTATTCGAATGAAAAATCGAAGTTGATTTGCTGGAGGTGTGGCAAAACTGGTTACTTTGAAAAGGAATTGCAAAGTTATTTTCGGTAATAATAATGTCAAAGGATCTAACACGGTTTTGAATTCAACGTATGGTTTTGTAAGATGTGAAAATCTAATAGTGATATCTTCTGTTAAATCTTGACTCGGATTCTGATCTGTCAAAAACCAGAATGTGTAATCGAATTTGTATGAAAATGGTTGTTATGATTCTGATGGAAGAATATATATCGCTGTGAATATAGTGAGTATAGTTAATGATTCTTGAATCAAAATTGAAGAATGTACAGTGTAACATATTAATTGTGAACTTATATATTTCCTGGGTATTACCTACCCGTTAAAAATTTCACAAGTAATATTTTGTACAGGATAATTTTACTACAGTCTTTATGAAAATATATATGTATATTTTCTTCGGATGTAATACGGATTTAATGAGTTAATATTATATTAAGCTCATTTGATTTCCGGCTGGATTAGAAATGAATAATCTCTAAAACATTAAAGATTTCATAATCTTCGCGGAGTATTTCACTAGTAATCAATACTTCATTATTCAGTTTTATTGATATTTCCTCAGTGAATCATGTTGGTGTCCATGGAACTCTTGCTAACTTCGCAAGGTACGAATGATATTTTCTAGAAAGTTTCGAGTACATCGAAAATGAAAGTGTAAAATCAAACGTGTAATTAAATAATACACTTAGTTTATTATGAAAAGGAATTCATTGAATTTGAAACAGAGATTGTAGTTAACGATGGTTATGTCGTTAATGAAGGATGTACATCATTGCATATTAATAATATGAACTAACCGAGTAGTACCTACCAGTTAAGATTCACGCGTAATAGCTTAGTACGAAAAGATTTATTTTGATTTCAGAATTCATATATATTAACTATACATATAATTTCTTCAGGGGAAATGAGTTAATACTTCATAACTCGTTGATACAATATACGCGTTGTTGATTTGTGATGATGTTGGTGATTATGGAATTGACGGAACTGGTAGTGCTACAGGTTTTTTGCCGGTGTTGGTGATGCTGACGATACTTGTGTCGAGATCTAGAGACTTAGTTGATCGCGGTGAACTTAGGGTATGTCTGTGTATCCATGAAAGTTGATCACACCAGGGTTGGTCTGATCCTGGCGGGTTATGATGTAACGGTGCGCGCGGTTGCATTATGATGGTGATAATCTCGCGAAGGGTTACAGAGTCTAAAGGGAGGTTCAATAGGGTTTTGTTTCAGAAGTTGACGGGTCGGGTTCTTGTTCCTCGTTATCCCGTACTAAGGAACGATTGAGCAAAACTCGGATATTCATGAGCAGTTGCAGAAGAAAATTCATAGCGTGTTCATTAACCGTTGGATCGCCTTGAAAATTTTAATGTAACTAAAAGACATATAGATCTAGTTGCTGTGAAATTTTGAGGCCAATCGGACAGTTGGATTTTGAGATATGATTTTTCGAAGCTGTGCAGTTTTCAGGATGAATTTTTTGGGTTTGAAGACGCGAGTGCGAGACGGTTTTGTCTCGTGAAACTTCAAGCGATACAAGCTATATTTTCAGAGATGTAAGTTTGTTATGGAAGCTCAAGAAGTTGATTTTTTCTCTCGGTTTAGAGCGGTTGTTGTAACGAACAAGATGCATCGGGTTGAAAGTCGATAGTGGGAGTTATCGGGGAAGTGTAGTGCTTGCGGGGTTTGGAAACGGGATGACCAATGGAGTTTGGTCAATATTCCAGGGTTTATGGAATATGCGGGCGGATTAGAGTTCCTAGTCACTAAGGGTAATTGGTTGTCGAAGGGAGTCGGATAGAACGCGTTCGACGGTTGCTCGGTTCTTGGTTGATGTTTCAACAAAATGAGCGGTTTTCTTCGAGGGTGATCAGTTAGTAGTCTTTAGGTGATGGAAGAGGGGCTGAAAATTGTGACAACCCGGAAATTTCTGGCCAAATTTAAACTTTAATCTTTATATATTCCCGACACGATAAGCAAAGTTTGTAAGTTGAATATCAAGAATTTTAAAATGTGTCCATACACTAATTTAACCTCGACCAAATTCCAATGATTCACGAACTATTATATGAACGAACATGATTATATATGTATATGTGTATATATTATAACTTGAAAACATTAACAAAATATTAGATGCATAAAACTTTATATAAGCGTATTTGTTTCAAAATATATTCTAATAGTTATCAATAGAATTAAAAGATGATATCAAATGATTGAATTATTAGATACATTGAATTACGATTACGAGTCTCTGTTAGGAGGTCCACTTTGATTTGGAAAACATTTCTTTTTAACGGTATTCAGAATAATTGGTAATGTGATTTATTAGAAAGAACAAAAGTGTCAATTAATGGAAACTAGACAAGGGTTAGTGGAGATTCTCATTTGATTTTCAATTTATGCTTTACAATAATTATCTCATGACTTTTGATAAGATAAACTATTAAACTTGTATATTATTTAGCGTGGAAGTAAAATTGTAGAATATAGATAACTTAGAAGATGGATATCGACAAGTTAAGTAAATTAACGTTTTACATTAAAATGATTTTATATGTTTATCTAACCTTTAGACGTTATATCACGTTGCACCAACAAACGTTAAAAACTTGAAATCTATTAAAAGTAAATTTAATCTTATTTTTCTAAAACATTTTTATGATATAACAACTTCTTCTATTTTAATTTTTTTTAATAAAATGATTATTTTATATATTTAGTTTTTAGAAAAACAAAGTTATCATATTTGATTTAAATGTATAAAAACGTTTCAGTTTAAAAAGAACTTTATTAATTAGGACGTTTTATAAGATAATTTGTATATGACTTTTGAGGAATTTAAATAAAGCTTATATTATAAATTACAAGTAGATAAAGCGTTTCAAAAAATGTTAACGTGATTGATATAATATTTTTCTACTATCTAAACGATTCCAAAATAAACTTTAAAAATATAATTAGTTTTGAAAAACTAAATATTGTATTATTACATATTTCAATATGAACAAATATATATTTTAAATAAAGATATACATATATATATATATATATATATATATATATATATATATATATATATATATATATATATATATATATATATATATGTGATGACCCGAAAATTTCTGACCAAATTTAAACTTAATCTTTGTATGATTAACATTTCCGACACGATAAACAAAGTCTGTAATATTGAGTCACGACAGTTTTGGAACTATATTCATATAATCAATTATTCTTTGACTGTTCCCTATGATTCACGAACAATATATATATAACTTAATGTGCATATATATATATGATTTCAAGTTATTTAGTAAACGATAGTAACATTCGTTTGTTAATTCGATTGATATTTAGATAAGTGAACTAAAACGTTTAAAATAAACAAGTAAAACACTAATTTGCTACAGTGTTTTCAAATTGCCACATTACTCAAAATGCTACAGTGTTTTCGAAAATCACTATTTGCTACAGTGAAATTGACTTGCTACAGTGAATTGCTACAGTAAAAATTGACTTTGCTACAGTAAAACACTATTTTAAAATGTATTTTAACAAATAGCGAGACGATGATTTATAGAAGTAAATGACCAAAACACTCAAATGTATAAGTTATAATTTGAGTGATATAATTTAGGGATAATTTAGGGCTATATTTTGACAAATGTATGTGACACGAGAAGTAAAATGCAAGTTTTCTCAGCGTACAAAAGGACATTTGAAAAACCGGAACCGGGACATAAGTCGAGTGATGACGTACGACTTATCGGAACAAAAATTACAAGTCAACTATGCATGTGAATTTAATATAATATATAATTAATTATTTAAATTAAATATATTATATATATTATATTAAATTATGTCGACAAACAAAATTACAAAAAATATGTGAGCTGGATCTGACGGCCATGCGATCGCATGGCAAATAGGCATAAAACCCATGCGATCGCATGGGCATCAGAATCAGGCCACATCTATAAAAGCCGATGTTTTGTGCTTCTGATTTCATTCCTACTCCGTATTATATTTATTAATTATATTATTATTATTATTATTATTATTATTATTAATATTATTATTATTATTATTATTATTATTATTATTATTATTATTATTATGATTAATATTATTATTAATCTTAATATTAATCTTAATATTATTAGTAGTATTATTATTAATTAGTATTATACATAAAATACTACGACGAGGTCATGAGCGTGTCATTTTCAAAATGGTTTTCAAGCGGGATAGAGCTAAGGAAATTATGGGTTATTGCCAAAGAGATTATGGGTAATGTTCGGGGGTATATTTATGAATCAAACCTCGTGTTTATCATCTCCGATGCGTCTACGTGCTTTCCTACAATATTGTATACCAATATTAAACAGTGAGTTTCATATGATCCCTTTTTCAAACTATATTTTTGGGCTGAGAATACATGCGCAGTTTTATAAACTGTTTTACTAAATGGATACAAATACTAAAACTGATTTTGTGTGAGTTCATTTGATCCCTTTTTACATATATTTTTGGGCTGAGAATACATGCGCAGTTTTATAAACTGTTTTACTAAATGGATACAAATACTAAAACTGATTTTGTGTGAGTTCATTTGATCCCTTTTTACATATATTTTTGGGCTGAGAATACATGCGCAGTTTTATAAACTGTTTTACTAAATGGATACAAATACTAAAACTGATTTTGTGTGAGTTTCATAAGATCCCTTTTACTCTCTACATTTTTGGGCTGAGAATACATGCAAATGCTTTATTAACCGATATACAATATTTATATGTGTGAGTTTCATTGATCCCTTTTTTAATTGCTTTTGCAATATATATTTTTGGGCTGAGAATACATGCAATTTATTTTAAACGCAATGGATACAAGTACATACTAAATTCTACACTGAGTTTGAACCGAAAATCCCTTAGCTTTGGTAACTGTTAACTGCCAGTTATAAGAACTGGTGGGCGCGAGTAGTAGTATATGGATCCATAGGGCTTGATATCCCCGTCCGAGCTAGAGTACTAGCCTTTTAACGGACGTATGCTATTTGAGAAGCGTACACGTTGGTTTGCGTGTATTATTAAGATGATTATACAAAGGGTATAAAATATATATACGTTAAGTTTAGTTACCAGGGTGCTCAATCTTGTAGAATATTTTGATAAACGTTTCTGGATGAAACAACTGAAATCTTGTGATCCACCTTTATATACAGATTATACGAAACATTAAAACTATGAACTCACCAGCCTTTGTGTTGACACTTGTTAGCATGTTTATTCTCAGGTTTCCTAGAAGTCTTCCGCTGTTTGCTTATATGTTAGACAAGCTATGTGCATGGAGTCATACATGGCATATTTTTCAAGGAAACGTTGCATTCACCAAATCATCACCATGTATCTTATTTTGACTGTATTGTCAACGGAAGTACTATTGTAAACTATTATTTACAGTGATTGTATATATGTAGAAATTATCAGATGTCGAAAACCTTTGATTTAAATATTCATTATGGTGTGCCTTTTTAAAAGAATGCAATGTTTACAAAACGTATCATATAGAGGTCAAATACCTCGCAATGAAATCAATAAATGACGTATTGTCCATATGGATTTGGAGCGATCGTCACAATATATATATATATATATATATATATATATATATATATATATATATATATATATATATATATATATTATACAAGTGACAAAATATAATATTTTAACAGATGGTTTAAAATGATACATTTTGATAAACTACGAGACTCTGATTTATAGAAGCAAATGACCACAACGCTCAATTTTATAAAATACATTTTTATAAGGTAATTTATTGATGAGTAAATCAAATTATTAATAAGGGTACACGTCGCGTAACGTAAAAGGCTAGTTCTCCAAGTGTATGAAAATGCGTTCGAGAAACCGGAAACGGCACGTGAGTCGAGTGACAATGTCCGTGTCATTTGAGTAAAAATTATATTTTTACCATAAACGTAAATATAATATAATATATAATTAATTATATAAATAAAATATATTATATATATTATATTATTAAAACCGTCGGCAGCCCACGAGGGAATTAGGAGTGAGCTGGAATTGGGAGTTCCGCGATCGCGACTATATTCCTCTTACAGACTCCGCAGTCGTGGAGCAGTGGGTTCCAGAGCGGAGTTATAAAGCTCGAGGTTTCGGACAAATGAAATTCATCATTCTATCTCTCGATCTAAAATTACTCCGTATATATTTATTTTATTTATTATTATTATTAATCTTATTAATCTTATTATTATGATTATTATTATTATTAGTAGTATTATTATTATTAACTAGTAGTATACATAAAATACTACGACGAGGTTATGAACGGATTATTTCAAAACGAGTTTTACGAGCGGGATAGAGCTAAGGAAATTATGGGTTATAGCTATGGAGGTTATGGGTAATGTTCGGGAGTATAGCTCGTGAGGTCAATCTAGTATTTATAATCTCCGTTGCGTCTACGTACTTTCCTGCAATATTGAATCTCAATATTGATATGTGAGCACTCATGATGTTAAAGCGAAGGGGTACAAAATAGTAGTATTTTTGCTACGAAATACTATTAAATACGATACAATTTTACACAAGTTATTTATTTATTTATAGAGTGGATATACCTAAACCTTGCTACAACACTTATATGCAGTGTACCTAATCGTACAGTAGTGTAGTTTTTAGTAAGTCCGGTTCGTTCCACAGGGAGCTAGCCAAGTTTAACACTATATTTTTAAAACTATATTTGTATATATATATATATATATATATATATATATATATATATATATATATATATATATATATATATATATATATATATATATATAAGTAATATTATTATTATAAAAAGGGGGTTTTTACTGTTTAATGACCGGTTTGTCGATTTTAAAACTTTAGTCGCAGTTAAAACCTAATGTAAAATATTAAAAATATAAAAGACTTAATTTAAAGCGTAAAGTAAATGACAAAAATTAAAGTGCGATAAATAAAATAACAATAAATAAAATTGCGATAATTAAAAAGTACGATAATTAAAATGACAATAAATTAAAGTGCGATAATTAAAAGTGCAATTAAATATGAAATAAAGGAATTATGCTTATTTAAACTTCCGTAATCATGATGTTTGACGTGTTGATTTTAGTTTATTACCATGGGTTAATTGTCCTTTGTTCTGGATTATTCAATATGTCCGTCTGGTTTTTATCCATAACAGTCCATCAGTCATAAATATAAAGTGTGAGTGTCCTCGTCAAATTATCCTTATATCCGAAGTTAAATATTCCAACTAATTGGGGACTTAAACTATAATTACACCAAGTGTCCTTGTATATAATTCACCCCTGTTTTAATAAGTCCATTAACTATTAATCCATTCCCGTGTCCAGTTAAATGAACGATTATTAGTACTTATAAATATCCCGCCCATCGTGTCCGATCGAGTGTATATGGTTATTTATAGGTACGTCCAATTGTAAATCTTTATATTAAATTAACAAACTATCATTTAATTAAACAAATATAAAGCCTATTAATAGCCCATAGTCAAATTTCCACAAGTGTCGTTCTTTTGTCCAAACCCCAATTATGGTACAAAGCCCAATTACCCAATTTTAATATTTAGCCCAACATCACGATTACTTCGATTTAAATAAGCATAATAATAACTTAGCTACGAGACATTAATTTAAAAAGGTTGAACATAACTTACAATGATTAAAAATAGCGTATCGTTACACGGACAGAATTTCGACTTACACCCTTACAACATTCGCTAACATACCCTTATTATTATTAAAATTAAAATTAAAATTAAAATTATAATATATATATATATATATATATATATACGTGAGAGATGGAGAAAGAAAAAGATGTGTTTAAGTTCGACCAAAACTGCGAAATTTATAGGACCTGACCCTCAATTTGGGGCCATGCGATCGCATGGTTTTTCTTCTTCCTGGCCATGCGATCGCATGGCCAGCTGGGATAGCTCACATGTTATTGTTTTCTTCTTGCCGACGGTTTTATTAAATATATATAATATATAAATAATTTTAAGAATTATTTATATATTATATTATATTTATGTGCATAGTTGACTTGTAATTTTTGCTCCGTTGCATCGCGCGTTGAAAGTTGACTTTGGTCCCTGTTCCGGATTTTCGAACGTCCTTGCGTACAATTTAATATCTTGTATTTTGCGTTTCGCGTCTTGTACTCTTGTAATTTTGAGATGTTTCTCATCAATAATTTGAACCACTTTGATTGTACTTTGTACTTTTAAGCTTTTTGGTCGTTTGCGTCTTCAATTCATCGAATCTGTCTTTTGTCTTCACCTTTTATTATTTAAACGAATATCACTTGTAAATAGAACAATTGCAACCAAAAGCTTGTCTTTCTTGAGGGATAATGCTATGAAATATATGTTCGTTTTTAGCATTATCAAATATTCCCACACTTGAGCGTTGCTTGTCCTCAAGCAATATAGACTTGAAAATAAAAATACTAGAATCACTTCTTTATTCTTCACACTTTGTACATCAGTGATTTCGATTTGGCGGTATGAACAATGATAGTAACGTTGTGGTTTACAGTCCCACATGACTATGAAAATTTAGATCCTTTAGGAAATTGGATCTTTATGAAAACAATTGATCTTTTGAAAATTCAATCTAGCTTTTACCCTAGATAAGTTTTCCGGAATAACCCTTTATCGGTGTTTGCAAAATTGTTTTTGTGGGTTTTGTGGGTTTCAGATTTGAAAATTTTAGCTCAAAACTTATGGTTTTGTGTCACCCACTTGCTAACCTTGTATTGGGAAAGCAACACGTCCAGTTTACTTGCTCCGTATATTACCTTTCGGTAAACTACCGTCCGGTTGTAAAGGAAAGCGTTAAACAAGAAACTGTTGAGGCAATGTCCCGTGACATGCTTTTGATTATGGTCTATATCGTGTCGGATGCAATTACTATCCTTTGTAGGAGCAATAGTAAAGATCACCCTATAGTTTTTCGGTCTGGCACAAGGTCCTGTCTTCGACCATGCTATGCAACCACCGTTCTTACGGTTGATACCCGATTTGGTTCAGGTGACCTAATGAATTCCAGGTGAATTCCTAGGATTTCACGTTCAATGGTAATGAACGCATTAAAAATGGGTTTTCAGAAAACAAATCGGTTTGTAGTTTGATCAAAATATTTTCTCGTTCAAGTCGAGTTTAGATATCATCGAATTCCTTGAGTTTGTAATTCTCAATCATTAAAGTCAATCTTAAGGATTGAGTAATATCAGGCTTAAAAGCTGATTTTTAATCTTTAAGGAGATTATCCTTTCTGGGGGTCTGATTCATTAGTCTTATCAAGCTAATTTGCACGGCACCCTCCCCATTTTACGAGACAGATCCTCTCATGGTTAGGATAAGTCTGACCACATGGCGACCCTGTTTGATGTTGAGGTCCGTGGATTTCCTGCTGATTTTAGAGATGACTTTTCTAGATTTTTCGTCAACCTACAGCTGGTCTGGACGACAACTTCCTTACCCAAATCAAGAAGCGCGTGTCTTTTTCGGAAGACTTTACTTCCTTTTAATGATGGAATTGATTCATCGTGTAGATCCATCTTTCTTTCAAATATATTACAATTTATCGGGTAAAACGGTTAATTTTGTCCAAACCAAAAGTATCTTCAATTATTTGTACAAAAATATGTGATATATGTTTTAAATAACTTGGTAAATTTTTCCCACACTTGGCTTTTATTTTTCTTTCTTTGCCTTTTTATTGTCCTCTATTCCATTTTAAATGAATTCTAACATTTTGGGTTGTTTTTCAATTTATGTCCTTTCCGAAGTAACAATAATTTCGGTGTTAACACCTAGTTTTATCGCTCATAAATATGTATAAACATGATTTTGAGTTCATTTAATTGAAAATTTTTAAAAATTTTCACAAAATTTGGCAATTAAACTAAGTGTAAACCCGAGAGAATTTATAACCCTTCCCCACACTTGAGATCATGCAATGCCCTCATTTGCATGAAATCAGACTATAATTATAAATTCATGAGGGTGATTAGTGTAGAAAAGTGATTAAAAATACCGAGTTTGAAATTTCTAAGCTCGTCGAATGATAGATGGCGCGCCTCATTGTTCATTTCTTTTGTTGTAACATGTTTTGCGTCTTATCGTCAAAATTAGTAGCTTTTGCTGAACTTAATGTCAGTCTTTGAAAGTGCGCTGTTTTACCATGTTTTGTACATTATATATATATATATATATATATATATATATATATATATATATATATATATATATATATATATATATATATATATATATATATATATTATAAAACCTTTATTTATTAAAACAATTTAAATGAATAATTTTTAAAATTTTGTTTCCTTTTACTTTAGGTAGTTTCGGTATGTTTACCTAGTCCGTCCCTCGACAAAATTTAAAATTTGTCGTTTTTAAAGCGATTGTTTTAAAAGCAAAGATTTTTGGGTTTTTAAATTTTTTTAATTTTTTTTGGTATACTTTAGATCAATAAAATTAAAAATAATGATAACAAAATTTGTCGCCCCGCCCTCGGGTAAAGCAATTTCGGTTCCATGACCTAGTCTTCAACTTACGATGAATTTTAGAAATTATTTTTTTTTAAACTTAACGAAATAAAGTAATTTTTGTTTTTTTTAAATCACACAAAAATTAAATTTAAAAAGCATATTAATTTCATATAAAACCTATAAAATATTTGAAAAAATCAGAATGGGGGGAGAAAACTAGTTCTTTAGTGTCTGCTAGCGGAAAAGACCAATCGAATTCCATTCTCGGAACTACACAAGAATAGAACAACTAACCCTAAACAGCATTATTTCTTAGAACATTTGAATCTCCCCACACTTAGGTAGCTGTGGTGTCGAAATTGTGGTTAACTTCATTGTTAATTTCTCTTGGACCACAATCAACTTGCATATCTGTGACTTTTGCTTTAAGCCATTGGTCGGATTCCTGTGTAATATCCACAAATTCAACTAGTTTCGCCTTTTCTTTAGGCGATAGATTGGATACTAACCGGTTACATAACTTAAAGTTCTCCTTGGTTCTAGCATCGCGAATCCGTTAAATAAGTTTCTTCATTGAACTGTTAATAACGGAGTCATTTAATTTTGTATCAACAACGGGGTTCTTTGTTATCAGGTCATTATTAGGTGTTACTTCATCTTCCCCACACTTAGGCATTTTATTATTGCTAAGCACTACCGTTGGAGTTGGTAAAACAACATGGTTCTTACATATCGTTTTTGTCGGTTCAACGGTTTTGGTTGGTGGAGATTTAGACTTTCGACTCACAAAGATGATCGATTTTTCATTATTACTAAGTGTCATTCTACCCTCTCTTACATCAAATAACGCCCCGGTAGATGCTAAGAATGGTCGACCTAAAATTAGAGGAATGTTTGGGTCCTCTTCTATGTTATTGAAAATAAATTTGACTAAAAATGTTAAATTACCCACTTGAACGGGTAGGTCGTCAGCAATTCCAACTGGGTGCTTAATGGTTTGATCAAAAAGTCGAACACTCATCTCTGTTGGACTTAACTCACATACTCCTAATCTCTTATATAATGAAAGAGGCATAACACTCACACTCGCACCTAAATCTGCTAGTGCATCATACATGACACAATCACTAAGTAGACAAGGAACAATAAATTCACCCGGATCACCCACCCTGGGTGGAGGTTTTGGTGGAACTGTCTTCACCGGGTTTATCTTTACGGTTTTTGTTTCTTGTACTTTCGTATTCTTCTTCTTCTTTCCAGAGGTATCACAAACTTTATTACCTATTACTTTCTCATACTCAACTCTTTTTCTTGGAAACGGGATGGGTGGTTTGTATGGTGCCACCACTGGCTTTACATATTCGGGTGGTGGCGGTGTTGTAACTTCTTCATTGTTACTCACATCTAAAACCTTCCCATCTTCTGGAGCTGGTTTTTCAGAATTCGTTGAAACCATATTAACATTCTCATTTCGAGGATTTACTTCAGTATTACTCGGTAGCTTCCCTTGTTCCCTCTCACTCATCATGCTAGCAAGAGTACCTACGTGTTTTTCTAGATTTAAAATGGAAGCTTGTTGAGTTCTTAATGACTGATCAAACTTCTCATATGTTTGGGTTTGAGATGTAATAAATTGTGTTTGAGATTTCATTAGCTTTGCCATAATTTCTTCCAGATTTGGCTTTTTCTCTTCGGTTTGTTGTGGTGGTTTATATAAGCCAGGTCTTTGTTGATTGAAAGTGTTGTTTTGAGTTGGTTGGTTATTCAGACCTTGTTGGTTGTACGAGTTATTGTTTGGCCCATTTGGATTGTAAAGAATGTTTTGATTTCGATTGAAGTTTGGCCTTGGCGGTTGATAATTATTTTGATAATTATTTCCCGGCCTTTGGTTCATGTAGGAAACATTCTCTCGTTGTTCCATCGTTTGCTCGATATGACAATCTTTCGTTAAGTGTGGTCCACCGCATTGCTCACAACTGATTCGTATTGCGTGAATATCTTTAGTCATCTTTTCCATTCGTTTTTCGAAAGCATCTATTTTTGCGAAAACGGAATCAAAGTCATGGCTAGAATCGGCTCTAGTCGCTTTAGATGAACGAAAGATATCTTTTTCTTGGTGCCACTCATGCGAGTGGGAGACAGTGTTATCAATAATTTGGTAAGCTTCAGTTGCAGTTTTCTTCATAATGGAACCACCAGCTGTTATGTCGATGTCTTTTCGTGTAGTAACGTCGCATCCTTGGTAGAATATTTGTACTATTTGATAAGTTTTTAAACCATGTTGAGGACATCCTCTCAACAATTTTCAGAATCTTGTCCACGCCTCATATTGAGTTTCATTTGGCTTCTGCGTGAATGTAACAATTTCTCCTTGAAGTCTTACGGCTTTAGATGCCGGAAAGAATTGTTTAAGAAAATTTTCAACTAAAACATCCCATGTATCAATCGCCCCTTCAGGTAACGAATCTAACCAATATTTGGCTTCTCCCTTTAAAGTCCAGGGAAACAACATGAGATAGATCTGTTCATCCTCAACTTCTCTGATTTTGAATAGAGTACAGATCCTATTAAAGGTTCGAAGATGTTCGTTTGGATCTTCTTTTGGCGTACCACTATATTGGCATTGATTAGTTACCAGATGTAGGATTTGTCCCTTGATTTCATAATCTGGTGCATTAATATCTGGCTTAATAATGGCGTGACCTTGGCCTGTGCGTGTGGCTCTCATTCGGTCTTCCATACTTAGAGGTTCAGTTACTTCCATAATTGAAATTATTAAATACGAATCACTAGAGGATTCTGATTTAATGGTTTCTTCCTTGACAATCTCTGGTTGAATAATTTGTGGTTCCGGAGGTATGATTATTGGTTCAGGATCTCTGAATTGTCCTTGAATATCCTCCGGGTTTTCAATTGTGAGGTCGGGTTTAAAAAATGGATTATCGGAAATTTAAATTGGAGTACTTGGTCGACTGGATGATGATTCTAAGGAAAAATCAACGGCGGCAATATTGGCTAGATGTCTTGATCGAGTTACAGGTGGTGAACGTATAAAAGGTGGTGAACTTTTTGCTCGGTGCATTCACTGAATATCCTATTAGTTATAAAGATAAAAATTATATAAGTTGTCAAATTAATAGACTTTTCTGATTTTGCCCACGTTTCGAATAGCCAATAGATGCAGCAGGTAGCCAGGACCCTTTAAATCGGAAGCCCACAACTCGCCACTAACAAATCCAACTATTACTACGAACCAGAAAATTTTGGATGTCTATCAATTTAACCGCTTAAAATAATTTTTCGTTGAAATTTTAGAGAAGAAATGGAAAATTCTATGTCCTAAAAACTAGAGCGTCGAGAAAAGAAAGAAAAAGAGCGCGTCGGAAAACGTCGAAAAATAAAAGATCGAAAAATAATAAAAAGAACGTAGCGCGTCAAAACTTAAAAGTCTGAAAACTAAGAATTAAAAGTTGCGTCTAAAAGTATTAAAGCTTAAAAGGAATACTATATTTAAAACGGCAATAACTTAAAAAGTACTAAAATCTTAAAACGGCGTCGCAAAATTCTAAAGCACTTAAATCTTAGTCTAAAGAAAGAGTACTTAAGGGATTTTATGGCAAAGCCTAAAAATCTAGAAATAAAAATAACTATGGCAAAAACTAAGTTAAAAACTAATTACGAACGAAAAATTATAAAATTACGCTTAAACGATTAAAAAGATATAAATATAAAAAGATATAAAAAGTGATAAAATTATTTATTTTTATAAAAATATTATTTTTATATTTATTTTATAAAAGTATTAATTTTTTTTATATTAATAAAACTAATTAAACTTAAAATACAAATTAAAACTAAAAACTAAAATAATTAATATTATAATTAACCCTAATTAGGGTTTTTAATAATAATAATTATAATTACTCCGTAATTAATACAGTACTAAGATCAGATGTGGCGTGTCAGAGCACTTCATGCGGTCACATGCGTTTTTGCCTTCGGATCCATGCGATCGCATGGCCCAAATATTCAGGTCACAAATTGGGCTGCTACAGTGTAGCCCGATTCTTTTACTTATTTTTTTTTGTTTTTAATTTTCTGTTTTATAATTAATTAAAGTATTTATATAAAATTAAATAAAAACTTATATTTTTACAAAAAAAACTATCTATTAGTTTTTTGTAAATAAAAGAAAATATAAACTTTTTAATTTTTATATATTTTGAACAACTCTAAAAAATATATATATTTTATTTTTCTTTTTATATTTTTGTATTTTTAATATTTTTTTTAAAACGTATTTTTACAAAAGTAAATTAAAAATCTTTTTTTTTTATATATAGCATTTCGCTTCCGGCGTTTAAGCAGCTCCCCGACAGCGGCGCCAAAAATACTTGATGTTAAAGCGAAGGGGTACAAAATAGTAGTATTTTTGCTACGAAATACTATTAAATACGATACAATTTTATACAAGTTATTTATTTATTTATAGAGTGGATATACCTAAACCTTGCTACAACACTTATAGGCAGTGTACCTAATCGTACAGTAGTGTAGTTTTTAGTAAGTCCGGTTTGTTCCACAGGGAGCTAGCCAAGTTTAACGCTATATTTTTAAAACTATATTTGTATAAATATAAATATATATAAGTAATATTATTATTATAAAAAGGGAGTTTTTACCGTTTAATAACCGGTTTGTCGATTTTAAAATGTTAGTCGCAGTTAAAACCTAATGTAAAATATTAAAAATATAAAAGACTTAATTTAAAGCGTAAAGTAAATGACAAAAATTAAAGTGCGATAAATAAAATGACAATAAATAAAATTGCGATAATTAAAAAGTACGATAATTAAAATGACAATAAATTAAAGTGCGATAATTAAAAGTGCAATTAAATATGAAATAAAGGAATTATGCTTATTTAAACTTCCATAATCATGATATTTGACGTGTTGATTTTAGTTTATTACCATGGGTTAATTGTCCTTTGTCCTGGATTATTCAATATGTCCGTCTGGTTTTGTCCATAACATTCCATCAGTCATAAATATAAAGTGCGAGTGTCCTCGTCAAATTATCCTTATATCCGAAGTCAAATATTCCAAATAATTGGGGACTTAAACTATAATTACACCAAGTGTCCTTGTATATAATTCACCCCTGTTTTAATAAGTCCATTAACTATTAATCCATTCCCGTGTCCGGTTAAATGAACGATTATTAGTACTTATAAATATCCCGCCCATCGTGTCCGATCGAGTGTATATGGTTATTTATAGGTACGTCCAATTGTAAATCTTTATATTAAATTAACAAACTATCATTTAATTAAACAAATATAAAGCCCATTAATAGCCCATAGTCTAATTTCCACAAGTGTCGTTCTTTTGTCCAAACCCCAATTATGGTACAAAGCCCAATTACCCAATTTTAATATTTAGCCCAACATCACGATTACTTCGATTTAAATAAGCATAATAATAACTTAGCTACGAGACATTAATTTAAAAAGGTTGAACATAACTTACAATGATTAAAAATAGCGTAGCGTTACACGGACAGAATTTCGACTTACACCCTTACAACATTCGCTAACATACCCTTATTATTATTAAAATTAAAATTAAAATTAAAATTATAATATATATATATATATATATATATATATATATATATATATATATATACACGTGAGAGATGGAGAAAGAAAAAGATGTGTTTAAGTTCGACCAAAACTGCGAAATTTATAGGACCTGACCCTTAATTTGGGGCCATGCGATCGCATGGTTTTTCTTCTTCCTAGCCATGCGATCGCATGGCCAGCTGGGATAGCTCACATGTTGTTGTTTTCTTCTTGCCGACGGTTTTATTAAATATATATAATATATAAATAATTTTAAAAATTATTTATATACTATATTATATTTATGTGCATAGTTGACTTGTAATTTTCGCTCCGTTACGTCGCGCGTTGAAAGTTGACTTTGGTCCCGGTTCCGAATTTTTGAACGTCCTTGCGTACAATTTAATATCTTGTATTTTGCGTTTCGCGTCTTGTACTCTTGTAATTTTGAGACGTTTCTCATCAATAATTTGAACCACTTTGATTTTTTTTTGTACTTTTAAGCTTTTTGGTCATTTGCGTCTTCAATTCGTCGAATCTGTCTTTTGTCTTCACCTTTTATTATTTAAACGAATATCACTTGTAAATAGAACAATTGCAACCTAAAGCTTGTCTTTCTTGAGGGATAATACTATGAAATATATGTTCGTTTTTAGCATTATCAACTCATAACTTAACTTTTACATACTAATAGTGTATTCCTGACTAGTGCTCGAGTATATAGGATTATGCATGTTTGTACTTTTGATATTGCCTTTAGTTAAGTTATGTTGAATCCTGAATTAGTTATATATGCGGTTGACATAAGGTGTAAGATATGCATGTCATCGGAAAGATAGTGAAAAATTAAGAACTTTTCCTTTAGATATCTAATGGTTTCGATGAACGGATTTGAAGTTATAGTCCATCGATTTTTTGTATTATTATTAAAAATGATTATTATTATCGTCGTTATTATCGTCGTTCTAGTTTTATCTTATTATTATTATTATTATTATTATTATTATTATTATTATTATTATTATTATTATTATTATTATTATTATTATTATCTTTATCAATAAAAGGATTTATCATTAAAAATTGTTATTTTTATTATTATTACAATCATTATTATCATTAAAGTTATAATTAGTATTATTATTATTATTATTATTATTATTATTATTATTATTATTATTATTATTATTATTATTATTATTATTATCATTATTATTATCATTATTAATATATATATAATTATTTAAAAATGATTATTGTTATTATTATTATTATTATTATTATATTATCATTATCGTTAATAATGTCATAGTAATTATCATTATTAGTATTATTGTAATTAAAACTAATATTAGTAACACCTAATTATTTTGATTACTATTATTATCATTATTATGAACATGATATAAAAGACGATTAAAAGCTATTAAACGAAACGATTAGGAAATAATGAGTAAGAGTATCATGATGAAATTAAAATATTATAAGATATTGATTTAGATAAAATTATCGTTCTTATTAATTTTATCATTACTATTATTATTAAAAGTATCGTTAGTATTAAAACTATCATTTTAACAAAAATTATCATTTTAATATAAATGTCATTGTTACTATAAAATATCATTATTATTATAATTTTAAATAGAATTATTATTTTAAAGATAATATTAAAAATTATCGTAAATATTAAAGTTATCATAATTAGAATTATGGTTTTATCATAATGTCATCTTAGTAATTATAAATATTGATATTTTTATAATAATAATTATTATTACAAAATAATACAACTTTTACTTACTATCATTATAGATATTATTTTATCAAATAGATATGTGATACAAATATATTTTACTGCGTGTAATAATTTACTTTAATAATACCTATCATATATTTTTATGATATTAAATAAACTTTATAAATTTTATTACTTAAGATATAAAAAAGTATATTTTTATTATATAGATTTTGATAATAAATGAATTATATTATTTACTCTAATAAATCTTTTAAAAATATTTAAAAATATAAAACGACGATATTTAAAATATATTATAATCATGTATAAATTTTGGAAATCATTTTGAGTCAAATTGACTTTTGTTGACTTTTGCATATTAGTCTCGAGCATTAGGATTGTGGTACACTATGACCTAACCTAATTGTTAGACAAATATTGACCAACATATAAATATATATAATTAATTTAGGTTCGTGAATCCGAGGCCAACTTTGCACTTGTTCAATGACGTTATATGTATTTTTACTACGAAATACAATAGGTGAATTTCATTACTCCCTTTTTAAATGTTTTTGCAATATCTATATTTTTGGGACTGAGAATACATGCGCTTTTATAAATATTTTACGAAATAGACACAAGTAATTGAAACTACATTATATGGGTGAATGATCGAAGCCGAATATGCCCCTTTTGCTTGGTAGCCTAAGAATTAGTAAACCGATCTAATAAATGGTAAAGGATTCAACACAGGTACGTGTCAAAACTATGAATTTGGGTTCAAGATTTTTTCGGATGCATAACTATATGCATAAATCTTTTCTTCCGTAGATGAAGTGCGGTTGGTTCAAATTCTCGGTTGAGGTGTTTTCAAGAATCATGAAAAGTTTGAACGTAGATGGTAACCATCAAAATTACAGATGAGGTTTAGGATGAAATCAAGTGGCAAACTTAAAGAATTGTTTAGTTTCATATGTTACAATCAATATTTTAAATCATTTTAATTGTCCAAAGTTAGCAGTCCAATAGTCCAATTGTCCAATGGTCCAATAGTCCAATGATTCATATACAGTTTAATATATATAATATTCGAATTAATTAATACGTATCGTGACCCGTGTACCGGTCTCAGTATTGATCACAACTCAAACCATATATATATTTTGGAATCAACCTCAACCCTGTATAGCCAACTCCAACATTCACATATAGAGTGTCTATGGTTGTTCCGAAATATATATATAGATGGGTCGATATGATAGGTCGAAACCTTGTATACATGTCCCGTTATTTAAAGTGCGTAAAATAAATAAATATATATCATGACCCGTGTACATCGTATTGTCTCAGAATTAATCTGACGTATTGTGTACATGTGTCCCGATTTAAAGTGCGTAAAAGTAAATAACAGAAATTAAATAACAATAAATTAAATTGCGATAAATAAAATGTAATACGGAATTAACAGTTAGCCGGGAACAGTTAGCTAGGAACAGTTAGCGTGGAATCTTAACAACATTTCAATTAGTTAATCCGTTTGTTTCTAACAAATTTTATTTGTCCAATGTTTTCTTCATTATGCCACTTGTTGGATTCTGATAGATCAAAATCCAAATATGAAATTTGAATGGATAAGGTTATTCTGTGGTGAACGGATACGTATATCGATGATTGTAAGTAGGATAGTAAATGACTGTTGAATCAGATTCGAAGAATGTACAGTGTGACTTATTAATGTAAAATCTAAATATTCCTCGGGTACTACCTACCCGTTAAAATATTTTCATCATTAATAGTTTGTACGAAAGAATTTTTAATTACAATCTTTATGAAAATATACTTACATATATATTCTCTTCAGATGTAATTATGAATTTTAATGAGTCAATAGGATATTAAACTCATTTGATTTATCGTTATTACTAGATTACATGATCTCTAAAACATTATAGATTACATAATCGTCATGTTGAACGAAGATAAAGGAGGTAGAACGATATGTAAAGCGAAGATAATCGATGTAGAACGATATGTAGAACGAAGATCATACTCGAAGTACAGATGGGGTTATTGAGGCGTGTGAGGTTGATATCCGAGGTACAGATTGTAATGTTGAGGTTTATGACGCGGTTATGATTGGGGGTGATAAGGGTACTGTTGGCGTTGATGATGGTGGTACGGATTATGCTGCTGGTGTTGCTGCTGGTGTTTGTAACCTTCGCACCATGTTCTCCAAAGGCACTACCCAAACGCGAAGTTCGTTAACTTCTTCTATTATACCGAGATGATTGGTGGTTGGAGCTAGCGGATGAATAAGATTCGAAATATGGGATAGTATATAATCGTGACGAGATACTCCAGAGATGAGAGAGAAAATGGTTTCTCGAACAGGTTCGCCGGTAAGTGCTTCAGGTTCATCGCCAAGTGAGCAATTTGGTGGATGGAAGGGATCTTCGATGTGAAATGATTTTCGGATATCGGATGATATTCTAGCTATATAGAATATCTATATATATAATACTAAAGATTTCGCAGACTACAGAGGAACCTACGGCATATGTCAGGCAAGTCTACAGATGTGCTAAGATATGAATTATCAGCTACGCTAAGATATGATTTTTTTTCTATACACTATCGATGCACTAAATGCAGTAAGACGTGTCTAGACTTAAGAATGATAAGCAGGTAATTTTCTAAGGATACTAAGCAGATGATTTCCGACTAGAAATGATAAGCAAAACTTTTGACATGTAGACACGGTCGAAGTCCAGACTCATTAATGCATTCTAACAACTACTAGTTAGACACACTAATGCAAGACCTGGTTCGCTAAGACCACCGCTCTGATACCAACTGAAAGGACCGGTCCTAATCCACCCGAACAAAGTCTTCAACAGTTGGTCCCATTGCGATGATCGACTCCAAATAATATCTTTAATATGAGTTAATGCACAGCGGAAGACTTAATTCGTACCTGAGAATAACATGCTTTAAAACGTCAACATAAAGTTGGTGAGATATATAGGTTTGATGCTAGCAGCGTTATAACTATGGACCACAAGATTTCATATATTTAAACATAGTACACTCGCAAGTGTATGTAAAAGTAGTTGAGCACTTGGTAACCATACTTAACATTTAAATCATCACAGCATATTCTTAAATAATCGCTACACCGTACCAAGTGTAGTATACAGAAACGAAGTACTGTGCAACCGTTGAAAACTGGTCGTCCAGCTCGGTTGGGGTTGTCAGGCCCGATAGATCTATCAACAGGATTCGCGTTTACATTCCTCATGTAAATATTAGCTACCAAGTATAAAGAAATATGCAGTGGTACAACTCAACATAGAACGTAATTTTTGATCACTTGTGTCCATAACGTAAATCATAAAATGCATGTATTCTCATCCCAAAATATTTAGAGTTTAAAAGGGACTATATACTCACCATACTGTATTTTGTAGTAAAAATACATATAACATCATTGAACACGTATAAGGTTGGCCTCGGATTCACGAACCTAAATTAATTATATATATTTATATATTAGTTAATATCTGTTTAACAATTAAGGTCAAGTCGTAGTGTACCTCAAACCTAATGCTCGAGACTAATATGCAACAGTTAAAAATGAATTTGACTCAAAATGATTTTCAAAATTTACACATGCTTAAATATCGTCATTTTATATTTTTAAATATTTTTACAAAATTTATTAGAGTAAATAATAATATAATTCATTTATTACTAAATAAAATTTTATATGAAAATATACTAAAATGATAAGTTAACATTTTATAATACTAATAATATTTCCATTAAAAATAATACTTTTAATAAAAATAATAATTTTAATGTTAATGATAATAAATTGATAGTTTTAATAATAATAATGATCAAAAAAATAATTTGATAGTTTTTGATAAAAATATTAATTATTTTTAATTAATAATAATCATAATAATAATAATAATAATAATAATCAAATAAGAATAATTTTAACGACAACGTAATAATAAAAATAATCGTTTTAACAATAAAAATTCAATCGATTATAACTTCTAATCCGTCCGTCGAATCCATTCGATATCTAAATGTAAAGTTTATAGTTTTTCGCCACCTTTCCAAAAACATATATATCATATACCTTATCTTAACCGTATAAGTAACTAATTCAGATTCTATCCTGAAATATATTTTGACAAAAATAAATATACAAACATGCATGATCCTAAATTATCGAGCACTAGTCAGGGACACACTAATAATAAATAAAAGTTAAGTTTTGAGTGCTCACGTATCAATATTGAGGTTCAATATTGCAGGAAAGGTACGTAGACGTAACGGAGATGATAAACACTAAATTAACCACACGAGCATACCCATGATCCATACCCATAACCTCCATAGCTATAGCCCATAATTTCCTTAGCTCATTTCCACTCATAAAACAAGTTCTTGAAAGTGACACGCTCATGACCTCGTCGTAATATTTTAGGTATATACTAATAATAATATTAATAATATTTTTTTAATGATAGTAATAAAATTAATAATAATCTTAATAATAATATAAATATAATAAATACTACGGAGTATAAGTGATATAAGAGAGATTGATAGAGTGAAGTCGAGCAGAAACCAAATTGATTTATAGTCACCTTCCTGGACCCACTGGCTCCAAAATTTCAAAGTGATGAAGAGAAAAAAAAATAAAATAAAAATATATGAACCGCAATTTGCGGCATACTACATGGACACGTAAAAAAAAAAAAACTTAACATTACATGTTTAGATTTTATAATATATTTAATTTATTCAATTAATTAAATATTATATTATATTTACATTCATGGTAAAAATATAATTTTTACTAAAATGACACGGTCGTGGTCTCACGACTCATGTATCACTTTCGGTTTTTCGAGCGCACTTTCGTACGTTTAGAAAACTAGTCTTTTACGTGACGTGACGTGTACCTTTAATAATAATTTGATTTATTTATCAAAGATTTACTTTATGAAAAATGTAACCTATAAAATTGAGTGTTGTGGTCATTTCCTTCTATAAATCAAAGTCTCGTTGTTTGTCAAAATATTTTATTTTAAATTAAACGTTTTGTGACATGTACCTTTATCAATAACTAGACTTAAATTAATTAAAAACTAACCCACTCAAAGTGTAACTTAATCTTTTGAGTGTTGTGGTCATTTACTTATATAAATCACACTCTCATTAATTAACCAAGTATATTTAATTTCAAAACGTTTTATATTTAGTTAAATATTATATTTAGACATTTCGTAAAATACATAAATATATATTTAATGAACACGTTTTATTTAAATATTTATTTTTATTAAAATCACGGACCGTTAACATTTACAATTTGTCAAAAGGTTTCTAAAAAAAATTCTAACTTTTAGGATAACGTTAAAAATCTTTATTCTTATTGAAATGACTCGTTAGTAATTCGACAAAAGTGGTTTCAGATATTTATAAAATTCTATTATCTTTTACTCTCACCGATAACTATAGTAATCTTATATCAAAACCAAATATTACATATCTAATACCTTGTTAACGTTATCAATTAATAAGTATATATTGTATATACACATAAATGTTCGTGAATCGTCAGGCTTGGTCAAAAGGGTAACTAATTATCCGAATATAGATTTCAAACTTTCTAGACTCAACATTACAGATTTTGCTTATCGTGTCGGAAACATATAAAGATTAAGGTTTAAATTTGGTCGAAAATTTCCGGGTCGTTACAATTGATTGCATGAATAGTGTATAGACAAAATTCATATCTTAGCGTATCTGCTAAATCATATCTTATCATATCTATTACTGTAAACTTTGTCTGACATATCCCGTAAATTCCTCCGTAATCTACGAAAATCTTTTGCTCTATATATACAGATATCCTATGTAAGTAGAATACCATCCGATAACCAGAAATCATTTCATATCAAAAAATCCTTTATTCAATCGTACGAAATCGAATTCATCATTAGTTCAAGTTCCTTGAATTTTGAAATGGAATCCCACTCAAGCTCCGAAAGCAGTGTGACCGAAATGGATCAACCAATTAGTCATCATATATTCTGGATAAATTGGGGATGGGTTTGTAGCCTCCTCAATCATTGGAGACAAGAGGAAGGCGATCCTTTCCATCCACCACATTGCCCTCTTGGAGAAGAACCTGAAGCACTTACAGGCGAACCTGTCCGAAACACCATTTTCTCTCTCATTTCCAGAGTATCTCATCACGATTATATACTACATCAAATTCTAGATTTTATTTATCCACTCGTTCGAACCGACAATCATCCCGGTGTAATAGAAGAAGTCAACGACCTTCACGCTCGGGTAGTGGCTTTGGAGAACATGGTGCAAAGGTTACAAACACCAGCAGTAGCATCAGCAGCATAACCAGTACCACCATCGGTAACGCTAATAGAACCATTACCACCACCAACAACATCCTCATCCCATGTTTCAACATCATGAACAGTTCCACGAGCATCAACGTCATACTCATCATAAATACCAAGGAGTATCAACAACAAACGATGAAGTGTTGATTCATAACTTCATTGGAGACACATTTTGCGACGATTATATAATCTCTAAAGTCTTAGAGATTATCTATTCTAACCCTAACCAGAAATCAGATGAGTGAACCAAAATGATAGAAGGAAAAGTAGAAACCCTGACAAGAATGATGCGTGATTCACAAGCTAGACTTGTTTTACCAACAACATCAACAGTACCGTTAACATCACTAGCACAGTCAGTGCCATCAGCATCGTCAGAATTAGCAACACCTATAACATCAAAAGCTCTGCCAATTCAAGAATCACTGTGGACATCATTAAGAATCAATAACGCGTATATTGTATCAATGAGTTATGAAGTATTAACTCATTCCCTCTGAAGAAATTATATGTATATTATATATATATATATATATATATATATATATATATATATATATATATACATATATATATATATATATATATATATATATATATATATATATATATATATATATATATATATATATATATATATATATATATATATATATATATATATATGCTGAGATCAAAATAAATCTTTCCGTACTAAGCTATTATGTATGGATCTTAACTACTCGGTTAATTCATATTACAAATATGCAATAATGTACGTCCTTCGGCCGCAACTTAACCAGCGTTAACTACAATCTCTGTCGCAATTCAACAAATTCCAATTCATATTAAATCAAGTATATATTTGATTTTACACTTTCATCATCAATGTACCCGAAACTTTTCAGATAACATCATTTGTACTTTGCAAAGATTCACAAGAATTTAACGAAAACCAACATCACGCCTCAACAAATAACGAAGTATTGATTTATAATTTCAATATTATTGAAGAAATACTTATGTAATCTCTAAAGCCTTCAAGGAATTATTCAATTCTAGTTCCAACTGTAAATCGAATGAGTTTAATTTAGTATTAACTCATTAAAATCTATGTTACATCTGAAGAGAATATATACATATATATTTTCATTAAGACTGTAATAAAATATTATTTTTTTTAGAAAATATTAATTGTGAAATTTTTTTAACGGGTAGGTAATACCCGAGAGATATATATATTCACAATTAATATGTTACATTCTTCGAATCTGATTAAACATATTATCAACCATACTTCCTACTTTCACAATAATATACATTCTTTCATATCAAAACAACCATACTCATTCAAACTCAATTACATATTCTGATTTTGAAACCTCAGAATTCAATACGAAATATAACTGGTACCATCACTTTTAGATTCCTACATCTTTCAAAGCTATACTATGACTTCAAAACTGTGTTAGAACATCAAATGTATACTAACGATTACAATCTGTGTTCAAACCCTTCGAAAATCTCTGAAGACACTTCAAATAATGAGCAATCGAGATGATGATTCAACCACATATTACCCACAGTTATGTACTTAAAAAGCTCTCGAAACCAAAGTCATAATTCAACACATATCTGTGTCAGATCTTTGGCATTTATTAGCAAAAATAACTTTACAATTCCTTTGCAAAGTAGCAAATTATATCACAGCTCCAGCAAGGCAACTTCGATTTTTCATTCGGAGTAGCCTTATCATAATCTTGATATATGTGATTACCCTTTTGTTACCGAAGAACCTTTCATATTCCACCACATTAGCAATAAACTTACCAACAACTTCACTGATCTTGGGCATTCCGAAGAATCATTATATTTATCGAAACCTTATCATTTACTCATTCGCATCTTGTAACGAGAATTGCTATACAAATCATCAGGAATTAGCAATCAGTATTTTGAAATCTCGCAGCATGTCTACGCCAACAGTTATATGTGTACATATAACGTCTATCTCCTGGACTTACATACTTGAATGTGAAGTTTCTGAAAAACACCCTGAACTGCGGAATAGTTCTCGAAATGTTGATGAAGCAGCAAAAACTATAAAACGACTTTAACAGTAAAAAGTTTGATGATAATGAATAGTGTGCTGGCAAAGCGCAGAAAAAGAGAAGTTTTGGAACTGGAAAGATTGAGCAAAGTATGAAGGAGGCTGTGGACAAATCACAAAGATTGAACCTGCCTTCAAAGAATCCAAATGATTCAGTATCTGCTGAAGTCATTAACAAATACCTTGCTCCTGACTCTAAACCCCTGCAGACAATATCCTTCATCATCCTCTGATATTAGAAATCCTAAGATATCATCATATCTTTCATTATAAATATCCTCCAAATTTCTGAAGATATTCTCATAATTATTCTTATCTGAAATCATTTACCTCTTCGCGCTATCTATATTACATCATAAAAGAAACTATTTTAGTTTCTAAATTCTGAAACATTCGAGTTTAAAATAGAAATATTTTTGAAGTAGTGTTGGGAGCTGAAGCATGAGTTAGTATAATATAATGACACTTGATCAACATGATTATATTACAGTAATTCATGCTGAGTTTCTAGATGGAACGTGATGATTCACAGATCATAACGTCATCATGTGTCATGTTACACGACTTTTGTATTCTATTTAACCTCTAAAATATCAAGAAAATATTTTCTTGATGATTCGGTCTTTTCCAGGATATTATGGTAATTTGACAAAACAAAATTGTGCCATTATCATTTCCTTCTTAGAACATTAACAATGTTCATTCCGAAATTTATATCTGCAAATTATGGACCATTATAAGTAGTACTTACTCGCAAGAAGAAGAAACAAAAGGACAAAGCTTCGAAACAGAAATTGGGGTATAAATCGCAGCAAATAAAAGAAAGCATTAACTGGGGATGACAATGATTATGGGAGACAGAAGCAGGGACATCGAAAAATAAGGGAATATATAAAACCCAACAACCACCCAGAAATTATAAACCGTATATGTCGATGCATATAGCAATATAAAGACACGGGAGAACTAGAAACACTATAAACCCAAGAGTATAGTAGAAGTAAATAGATTCTTCCGGCGGTAGATGAAAAAGAAGAATGACCGATATGAAAGTTAGAAGTATGTCGAGAATCAGAACTGGATGGAGCATATTGATGAATACTTTAAAATATGAGTTGAGGGGGAAAGAATAGAATGTGTGAGTTGTAAGGAAACGAAGGAGGTGGATTTATAGGAAAATCTCCGACAGAGCAAATCAAAATGGATGATCGCATTTAAAGCGGATCCTAATTTCCTTAATCAAATCTTATTACGAAGATTTTCTCCAAATCTATTGAACTTGAAAATCAATTCTATCTACGTCAAAAGATATGACGAATCTATATCTACTCATTTCACTCTTCCGGTAATAGCTTCACTCGTACTCTTCACAAAATCAAATGATTTTATCCATATTACTCAATGATGATAAAACCCCGATCTTCAGCTTATATGCGTCATGAAAACATACTTATTATCAGCCATGACCATCCCAATCAAATTTCGGGACGAAATTTCTTTAACGGGTAGGTACTGTGATAACCCAGAAATTTCCGACCAAATTTAAACTTTAATCTTTATATATTCCCGACACGATAAGCAAAGTTTGTAAGTTGAATCTCAAGAATTTTAAACTGTGTTCATACACTCATTTAACCTCGACCAAATTCCAATGATTCACGAACCATTATATGAACGAACATGATTATATATGTATATGTGTATATATTATAACTTGAAAACATTAACAAAGTATTAGACGCATAATACTTTATATAAGCGTATTTGTTTCAAAATATATTCTAATAGTTATCAATAGAATTAAAAGATGATATCAAATGATTGAATTATTAGATACATTGAATTACGATTACGAGTCTCTGTTAGGAGGTCCACTTTGATTTGGAAAACATTTCTTTTTAACGGTATTCGGAATAATTGGTAATGTGATTTATTAGAAAGAACAAAAGTGTCAATTAACGGGAACTAGACAAGGGTTAGTGGAGATTCCCGTTTGATTTTCAATTTATGCTTTAAAATAATTGTCTCATGACTTTTGATAAGATAAACTATTAAACTTATATATTATTTAACGTGGAAGAAAAATTGTAGAATATAGATAACTTAGAAGATGGATATCGACAAGTTAAGTAAATTAACGTTTTACATTAAAATGATTTTATATGTTTATCTAACCTTTAGACGTTATATCACGTTGCACCAACAAACGTTTAAACTTGAAATCTATTAAAAGTATATTTAATCTTATTTTTCTAAAACATTTTTATGATATAACAACTTCTTCTATTTTAATTTTTTTAATAAAATGATTATTTTATATATTTAGTTTTTAGAAAAACAAAGTTATCATATTTGATTTAAATATATAAAAATGTTTCAGTTTAAAAAGAACTTTATTAATTAGGACATTTTATAAGATAATTTGTATATGACTTTTAAGGAATTTAAATAAAGCTTATATTATAAATTACAAGTAGATAAAGCGTTTCAAAAAATGTTAACGTGATTGATATAATATTTTTCTACTATCTAAACAATTCCAAAATAAACTTTAAAAATATAATTAGTTTTGAAAAACTAAATATTGTATTATTACATATTTCAATATGAACAAATATATATTTTAAATATATATATATATATATATATATATATATATATATATATATATATATATATATATATATATATATATATATATATATATAATACAAGTGACAAAATATAATATTTTAACAGATGATTTAAAATGATACATTTTGATAAACTACGAGACTCTGATTTATAGAAGCAAATGACCACAATGCTCAATTTTATAAAATACATTTTTATAAGGTAATTTATTGATGAGTAAATCAAATTATTAATAAGGGTACTCGTCGTGTAACGGAAAAGGCTAGTTATCTAAATGTATGAAAATGCGTTCGAGAAACCGGAAACGGCACGTGAGTCAAGTGACAACGTCCGTGTCCTTTGAGTAAAAATTATATTTTTACCATAAACGTAAATATAATATAATATATAATTAATTATATAAATAAAATATGTTATATATATTATATTATTAAAACCGTCGGCAGCCCACGAGGAAATTAGGAGTGAGCTGGAATTGGGAGTGCCGCAGTCGTGGCTATATTCCTCTTACAGACTCCGCAGTCGCGGATCAGTGGTTTCCAGAGCGGAGTTATAAAGCTCGAGGTTTCAGCCAAATGAAATTCATCATTCTATCTCTCGATCTAAAATTACTCCGGATATATTTATTTTATTTATTATTATTATTAATCTTATTAATCTTATTAATCTTATTATTATTATGATTATTATTATTATTATTATTATTAGTATTATTATTATTAACTAGTAGTATACATAAAATACTACGACGAGGTTATGAACGGATTATTTCAAAACGAGTTTTACGAGCGGGATAGAGCTAAGAAAATTATGGGTTATAGCTATGGAGGTTATGGGTAATGTTTGGGGGTATAGCTCGTGAGTTCAATCTAGTATTTATCATCTCCATTGCGTCTACGTACTTTCCTGCAATATTGAATCTCAATATTGATAAGTGAGCACTCATAACTTAACTTTTACATACTAATAGTGTATCCCTGACTAGTGCTCGAGTATATAGGATTATACATATTTGTGCTTTTGATATTGCCATTAGTTAAGTTATGTTGAATCCTGATTTAGTTATATATGCGGTTGACATAAGGTATAAGATATGCATGTCATCGGAAAGATAGCAAAAAATTAAGAACTTTTCCTTTAGATATCGAATGGTTTCGATGAACGGATTTGAAGTTATAGTCCATCGAATTTTTGTATTATTATTAAAAATGATTATTATTATCGTCGTTATTATCGTCGTTCTAGTTTTATCTTTTTATTATTATTATTATTATTATTATTATTATTATTATTATTATTATTATTATTATCATCATCATCTTTATCAATAAAAGGATTTATCATTAAAAATTGTTATTTTTATTATTATTACTATCATTATTATCATTAAAGTTATAATTAGTATTATTATTATTATTATTATTATTATTATTATTATTATTATTATTATTATTATTATTATTATTATTATTATTATTTTTATTATTATTATCATTAGTATTATCATTTTTAATATATATATATATATATCATTATTTAAAAATGGTTATTGTTATTATTATTATTATTATTATATTATCATTATCGTTAATAATGTCATAGTAATTATCATTATTAGTATTATTGTAATTAAAACTAATATTAGTAACACCTAATTATTTTAATTACTATTATTATCATTATTATGAACATGATATAAAAGACGATTAAAAGCTATTAAACGAAACGATTAGGAAATAATGAGTAAGAGTGTCATGATGAAATTAAAATATTATAAGATATTGATTTAGATAAAATTATCGTTCTTATTAATTTAATCATTACTATTATTATTAAAAGTATCATTAGTATTAAAACTATCATTTTAATAAAAAATATCATTTTAATAGAAATGTCATTGTTACTATAAAAGATCATTATTATTATAATTTTAAATAGAATTATTATTTTAAAGATAATATTAAAAATTATCGTAAATATTAAAGTTATCATAATTAGAATTATGGTTTTATCATAATGTCATCTTAGTAATTATAAATATTGATATTTTTATAATAATAATAATTATTACAAAATAATACAACTTTTACTTACTATCATTATAGATATTATTTTATCAAATAGATATGTGATACAAACATATTTTACTGCATGTAATAAATTACTTTAATAATACCTATCATATATTTTGACGATATTAAATAAACTTTATAAATTTTATTACTTAAGATATATAAAAGTATATTTTTATTATATAGATTTTGATAATAAATGAATTATATTATTTACTCTAATAAATCTTTTAAAAATATTTAAAAATATAAAACGACGATATTTAAAATATTTTATAATCATGTATAAATTTTGGAAATCATTTTGAATCAAATTGACTTTTGTTGACTTTTGCATAATAGTCTCGAGTATTAGGATTGTGGTACACCATGACCTAACCTAATTGTTAGAAAAATATTGACCAACATATAAATATATATAATTAATTTAGGTTCGTGAATCCGAGGCCAACTTTGCACTTGTTCAATGACGTTATATGTATTTTTACTACGAAATACAATAGGCGAGTTTCATTACTCCCTTTTTAAATGCTTTTGCAATATATATATTCTTGGGACTGAGAATACATGCGCTTTTATAAATGTTTTACGAAATAGACACAAGTAATTGAAACTACATTATATGGGTGAATGATCGAAGCCGAATATGCCCCTTTTGCTTGGTAGCCTAAGAATTAGTAAACCGATCTACTAATTGACGCGAATCCTAAAGATAGATCTATTGGGCCTAACAAACCCCATCCATGGTTGCGGATGCTTTAGTACTTCGATGTTGTTTTATCATGTCCGAAGGATTTTCCGGAATGATAGGGGATATTCTTATATGCATCTTGTTAATGTCGATTACCAGGTGTTCACCATATGAATGATTTTTGTCTCTATGCATGGGACGTATATTTATGAGATCTGGAAATGAAATTCTTGTGGTCTATTAAAATGATGAAAATGAATGATTATGATAAACTAATGAACTCACCAACCTTTTGGTTGATACTTTAAAGCATGTTTATTCTCAGGATTGAAAGAAATCTTCCGCTGTGCGTTTGTTCATTTTCAAGATATTACTTGGAGTCTTTCATAGCATATTTCGAGAACGTTGCATTCGAGTCATTGAGTTCATCAAAGATTATTATTAAGTCAATTTATAGTGGGACAGTGGATATTATGAAATGGTATGCATGCCTGTCAATTTTCGATGTAAAGAAAGTTTGTCTTTTAAAAACAAATGCAATGTTTGTAAAATGTATCATATAGAGGTCAAATACCTCGCGATGTAATCAACTATTGTGAATCGTTTATGATGTATATGATCGAGTCCTTTCAATAATCTTGTAAGTCCCGGAACTTGAGCTTTCTAGGATCATTGAGGGTGTCGGTGTAGCGACTCGAAAATTTTTGACCAAATTTAAATTTAATATTATTACGATCCCGACACAATAAGCAAAGTCTGTAATGTTGAGTCTCAAAAATTCTTGAATTGGTTACATGAATTCAGTTAACCTTTGACCACGCTTGATGATTCACGAACAATTGTGTGAAAATAAATATGTAACTAAAATATAAGTGTATATATTAATGAATATCATACTATTTAATCATTTCAATTAAATGTGTAAAGTGATATACAAAATAAATAAGATGTATAAATATTAAATATTTAACATATGTTATCATATAATATATATTGTGTGATTATAATATATAATAATAATAATATATATATATAAGGTGTAATTACAAGTTAGAAATATAAGTGTTATACTAAAATTTTTATTACATCATTATTATTATTAATATTAATACTAATATTAATATTGAAATCAGTATTAATTATATTATTATTTTCAATATATATTATATAGATGTGAAAGTTAATACATGTAAGATGTTATAATTACTAATATTATTATCATCATAATTAATATCATTATTATAATAATTAGTAGTAAAAATTAGAATTTAGGTTATTACTACTGTTAGTATTATTATTATTATCATTATCATTAGAAATCTTTATTATTATTATTATTATTATTATTATTATAGTTATCACTATTATTATAAATAATACAAACTATTATTATTATGAATAATATTAAATTTATCATTTTTATAGTTAATAACAATATTATTATTATTATTAATATTAATATTATTAATATTATTTTTATTTAGATATAATTATTAATTATTTATATTAATATTAATTTAATATAAAGGTAAATATAGTAGAAATCTGGCTCCATCTTTATCTGATTGATTTTTTTTTTGCTCTCGTTCTTTTTCCCATCTGCTCGTGAGCAATTGTCGACTCAATCATCAATACAAACAACAATCAATCGTTATCTTCCCTCTCTATATCAGTTACATCTATTTTTTTTTTCAGAATCAAATTGATAATTTAATTAATATTTTTTTTTCTCTTTCGATAACCTCTGTACGTATCACTTTTGCTCATAAATCGAATTTGAATCCTACCTCAAAATCTAATAATGCAGAAGTGTTAGGAATCCTTTAGTGAAACTATTTGCAAAATATCAAGTTTTAATTCGTAATATCGAGTACAAATTGTCGAGTCAAAGTTTTAGTTTTTAAAAGTCAAACCTGTGTTCATCACGAAATTTGAAATCGTTTCGATGTTTTTAGTTAAATTGATGAATAAGGAAGATTATATGAATGATTTGAAGGGTATTTTGTGTTGAAATCTTTGTCCAAAACGATCGCAAACTGGTAATCAATTTTTTTTTTCCTTTTGCTCGTCGAACAGCAGCAGATGGCTAGATATATATATTTTTTTTACTTCAAGAACTTATTATTATTTTTAGTTCCAAGTTTGTTTAATTATCCTAAAACTAGATAGTTGATTCGTTAATAGAGTGGTGTTTGATCTCTGGTCGAGCTAATCTGCGAAGTAGAAGATGAAAGAAAAAAAAAATAGAAATACATACGGGTTAAATATACGTAAACTAGAAATTGAAACAGATAAGCAGTGATAGCAGAATGGTTTGATGTGTGTGCGGGTTTACGAGAGGTTGCGGGTTCGAGACATGGCTAGGGCATTTTTTTTTAAAACAAGCATGATAATCTAAGGTAGTTATATATATATTTTTCTTCCTATTATTATTATTATTATTATTATTATTATTATTATTATTATTATTATTATCATTTTTATTATGATTATGATTGATATTATTGTTATGATACTAGTATTATTATTACTATCATTATTATTATTTTATCGGTTATTGTGATTGTTATTATTATTAATAATTAAATTATTGTTGTTAGGTTAATATAAATAATAGGATTAATACTAGTTTAGTGACCCGTGAATTCACGGGTTTAGTTAAAAACTATTGTGAAAAACTGCTACCTTGATGGCTTGGTAAAGATATATTATCAGTAATATTAATATTGTAGCACAACTAACACATACTAATGTATTAATAATAGTCCTCGAGTGTTTTAACTTTTTAAGTGGAAAAACACTTGCAATAGAATATTTAGGTAACGGATTAAAACTTAAAAAGTGGATGTGTTTGTCTACCTATGTAGGAAACTTAAAAACTGGATGTGTTTGTCTACTTATTTAGCAACACTACAATGCAAATCAGCTTCAAATTATTAAGAAGAAAGTGTTCTATCTACCTACGTTCATATGATTTTATAAAAAAGCTTTGTTGCAATACAAAGTCTAAACTATCACCAGATGCACATTAATCTGCAACAAAGTTATAACAAAATAATCTAAATTCATAAGTCAAAATACAAAGTTCTAATTCATAAGACTAAAATAAAAGGTTAACTGTAAAAATGGTTTCATCTCCTAAAAATGACCAACAATCAACCCATCTCAATAGATCAAAGTGAATTATGAAATATCACTACTACATGAATTAGGTAATGGGTAAGTTCTAATATTAAGACTAAGCCATCACAAAAGTCAAAAATCATTGAAATGCAATCTAAAAATCCAAAAACAAATCAAAAATCATTCTATATACATAAATCTAAAAACCACATAAGCCAAACAATACAATCTAAAAACCACATAAACCAAACAAAGTACACATTGCAATTTTACCTAGTTTGATCCAACCCACCCTTTTTGTCACCTGTACAGAAAAATCAAAGAATGGTAGCACAAGTAAGAATTAGGTATTATTTTATCAACTAACAATCTTATAGTAGTTGACTAAATGCACATCACCCATGAAATATATAAACATTTTATTTTTACAATCATATGACTCGTGAAATATATACACATTTGTTGATACATAAAGTAGTTTTACTAACAATATGGCTTCATAAACAAAAGAACAAATATAACACCCAGCATTGAGTACACATTGTCATACAAAGCCATATAAACATAATACGTAGTACTTCAAAATATGTAGCACTTTAAAAGGAAATAGGTCAAATGTATCAGCCATGAGAGTGATATAATCACCAACAGATGCACTTGATATCTAAATCAGCTGCAATAAAATATCAAAATTAACTGGCTTAAAATTAACATATGCAAAGTAAATGATACCATTTAAAAGTTCAATGAAGTATCTAATTTCACTATCTTCATGATGCAGTTAATATTTTCATCTTTCATTTCATTTAAGCATATGATCAAACACATGGTGGTCATAAAAATAATCTTACACATGTAAATCTCTAGCTCACTGTTTCAACAAAGCTTGAAATAAAATAAAAAAACCAATAAAAGATGCATGAACTTACACATTGTAAGTTATTCATCACACGCATACTACGTATCTAAAATCGTCATCTTTTTAATAAACATAAAATTATGCAAAAACATAGTTTTTAGTTTATAAAAGAGAAGGAATGAGATATTGAGGTACCAAATATTAAAAAAAAAAAAAGCAGGAAATCGAAACAATGTGAAATCAACAAAACTAACCTTAAAGTAGATAATAAAGTCAAGTATCCACAACTTTTTGGTTCCTGCTAAACATTGATTCAAGGTAATAAAAAAGCAAATCATTCAGACAGGAAAAAAAAGAAACCCTGATGTTGATAAAAGATCAAATACTTACCTTAAATTATCATTACACCCAGATTATAACTGAAAAGCATGAAATCAAAATATTACGGAGTCAAAATGAAGAAGAAGAGAAACATAATAAATTTTATAAATGGGGAATGAATAGAGCTGCTGGATTTTGAGATAGTGATGCAATTTTAAGATAAGCTAATGGAAGGAAAAATAAGCTACTCGTATTTTTTTTGTGACAACTTAATTTTTGGGGCAGTGTAATTTTTGAGGTAATCAATGAAGAGTGATTTTTTAGACACTGTAATGAAGGATATATCTTACAGTGATCTGAAAAGAAAAAATTATAATATAATTTTTTATATAGTATTATAGATTAAATTTATGACATCATCAAATTATCATTTTACAACCCTTAAAATATATCTTACAATCCTTATAAGCACATCATGACATCAGCGTAAACTCCCTTTTATTATATAATATAGATTATTATCATTTTTGTTATTACTAAATAATATCATCAAGTACTATTAGTATTATTATTAGTATTATTATTATTATTATTATTATTATTATTATTATTATTATTATTATTATTATTATTATTATTATTATTATTATTATTATTATTATTATTGATACAAGTATTATTATTATTATTATGATTATGATTATTATTAATAGTATTATTATGAAAATAACACTGTTACTATTATTTTCACTAATATAAGTACTAGTTACAGTTTATTATCATTTTATCATAACCCTAGTTACAATTATGAATATTATTATTATTGTTATTGTTACTACTAACATTATTAACAAAATAAGTATTATTATTAAGTAACATGGTTATTAATATTATCATTATTGATAAGATTTCTACTATTGTTATTATAAGTATCAGTATTAACAATATCATTATTAGTGTTATTATTAATAAAGTTATTGTTATTATTATTAGTAAATCATTATTATTATCAAAACTATCTTTTTAAACAAATAAATACTTTATACATAAAATATACTTATTACATAATTATATTGATATTTTCACATAACTATATATATTAAACCTATTAATATTATTTAAATAGATATTTACATATAACAAACTATTTTTTTCTTTTTATATAATACTAAACAATTATATATATAAATATGGATATATTAATATAACTATATAAATATTAATCATTTTGAATACATACACAAATTAAATATATATAATATATAAATTAAGATATAATAAATAAATTTGTTCAGTTACGAGTATATGTTTTAATATATATATATATATATATATATATATATATATATATATATATATATATATATATATATATATACAAATGATATAGGTTCGTGAATCCGAGACCAACCCTGCATTGTTCAGTATCGTCGAATGAATATTTTTACTACAAAATATTGTATCGTGAGTTTCATTTGCTCCCTTTTTAAATGTTTTTGCTATATATATTTTTGGGACTGAGAATACATGCGCCGATTTTACAAATATTTGACGAAATAGACACAAGTACTTAAAATTACATTCTATGGTTGGATTATCGAATCGAATATCACCCCTTTTAGCTTGGTAGCCTAAGAATTAGGGAACAGACACCCTAATTGACGTGAATCCTAAAGGTAGATCTACGGGCCCTAACTCCCCCCATACTGGAAAATGGTATGCTTTAGTACTTCGAGTTATTAATACAGATGGATTTCTGTTTTGGGGATATTCTATATGCATTATGTTAACGTCGGTTACCAGGTGTTCAATCCATATGAATGATTTTTAAACACTTGCGAGTGTATGATTATT
This sequence comes from Rutidosis leptorrhynchoides, assembly GCF_046630445.1. Taxonomy (NCBI): domain Eukaryota; kingdom Viridiplantae; phylum Streptophyta; class Magnoliopsida; order Asterales; family Asteraceae; genus Rutidosis; species Rutidosis leptorrhynchoides. The sequence continues at coordinate 66,708,319 of NC_092334.1, forward strand.
GGATAAAGGAAATCTTGTGGTCTATTAAAATTATGGAAATGATTGATTACTATAAACTAATGAACTCACCAACCTTTTGGTTGACACTTTAAAGCATGTTTATTCTCAGGTATGAAAGAAATCTTCCGCTGTGCATTTGCTCATTTTAGAGATATTACTTGGAGTCATTCATGACATATTTCAAAAGACGTTGCATTCGAGTCGTTGAGTTTATCAAGATTATTATTAAGTCAATTATAGTTGGATATATTATGAAATGGTATGCATGCCGTCAACTTTCGATGTAACGAAAGTTTGTCTTTTAAAAATGAATGCAATGTTTGTAAAATGTATCATATATAGGTCAAGTACCTCGCGATGTAACCAAATGTAATGTATTCGTCCAGATGATTTAGGACGGATCATGAAAGTTGGTATCAGAACGGTGGTCTTAGCGAACCAGGTCTTGCATTAGTGTATCTAACTGATAGATAATAAGATGCATTAATGAGTCTGGACTTCGACCGTGTATGCATGTTAAAAGTTTTGCTTATCATTTCGTGTCAAAAATTATCTGCTTATCATTCTTAAGTCTAGACATGTCTTACTGCACTTACTGAATAGATAGTGTATAGACAAAACTCATATCTTAGTACATCTGTTACTGTAAACTTTGTCTGACAACTTCCGAAGTTTCCCCCGTAACTTATGAGATTTTGGTAGTATATATGCATATGTAAATTATGTATTGCAGGGTACTAATCTACGTCCTATAAATCTATTTCATATCAAAAATCCTTCATCTGACCGTACCAGATGGAACTCGCAACTAGTTCAAGTCCCTCAGATTCCGATAGCTATTCCAACAGCTATTCCGATATGGATATCCACTTGAGCTCCGAAGGCAGTGTAACTAGAATGGATCAACCAATTAGCCATCATCAATTCATCTGATGGCTTCATAGCCGACTTAATCAATGGAGACGCGAAGAAGGCGACCCCTTCCACCAACCGAATACACCTCTTGGTGAAGAACCTGAAGCACTTACCGGCGAACCTATCCGAAACACCATTTTCAGCCTCATTTCTAGAGTAGCTCGACACAATTATATTCTATCCACAATTCTAATCCTTATTCATCCGCTCATTCTGATCGACAATCATCCCCGAATAATAGAAGAAGTCAATGAACTTCGTGCTCGAGTAATCAATTTGGAGAATATGGTGCAAAATTTACCAGCTTCAGCAACATCACCGGTACCAACAGTACCATCAGTTGTGATGCCCAGTACAAAACCATTGTGTACGAATCATCATCAACAGGATCATTACAAGGTCAAACACTATATGCTATTTCAAAACAAGTTTGCATTCATGATAAAAGCTGACGTCATAACCAACGTCAATTGTTTTACAACCAAAAGTATGCTTCTATGAACAAAAGCAAATATAATAGTACGTGACCCTTAGGTCGTTACAAATCATAATTTCAAAAGTAATAAAGTTTATGAATGCAAGATAACGTTCATGCAGTGACATCTCTAAAGCAGCGGGTGTCTACAGCAAGACTAGTACAACAGCGAAAGCTAGCAACCTTAGCACCTGAGAAAAACATGCTTAAAAACATCAACACAAAGGTTAGTGAGCTATAGTTTAAGTATAACAGTATGTAAGGTAGGCCACGAGATTTCAGTGCTACAAAGAGCGTTTCAAAACAGTATGATAAAGTATATGTTTAACCGTGGGCACTTGGTAACTAACTTAACGTTTATACCCCCTGAAAGTACACTTAGCAAGTGCGTATGTTTACGAAAGTATTAAACACCCGTTAAATGCTAGCGCTACTAGCCCGAGTGGGGATGTCAAACCCTATGGATCCATATCTAAGATTCGCGTTCACCGGTTCAAAAACCAATGACTAAACGTTACCGAGCTAAAGGGAATATTTATGCCGTTGTATAACCCACACATATATAAAGTTTAAGTACTCGTGCCTAGTATGTAAAACGTAAAATGCGCATGTATTATCAGTTCCCAAAATAGTTAAAGTAAAAAGGGATGCTATAACTCACAGTGGTAAAGTAGTGGTAAAGTCGAGTCGGGAAATAAGCAAGTACGTAGGTCCGGAAAGTCCTCAACCTAAGTCAAATAGTACTAAGTCAGTAAATCGTCCCAATAGGTTTAAAAGTACGTAAATTAGGTCTTAAAGGTCATCATCAAACAAAAGGTATAAAGTAAGTTTCGTTCATGAAAAGAGTTTAAAACAAAGGCTGACATCGGTCAGTCACCACGGCGTCAATACCTACTGAAATAAGGTGAGACTAGTGGCCATGGATCCGTATATGAGTCCTCTAGTTGTGGTAAAAATTCCAGAAGCAAACTCGTCTTCGTTTGACCGTGGCGATGGTCTAAGTGCGAGTAGGTCAGAATTTTCAGCACAACGTTAAAAGGACATAGTGACGATCGGAGGGCCATAAATCCTAAACCGTAACTCGGAATAAGACGAGTCCTAAATGAAAAGTTATCTAATCGAACAGAGCTAACTGAAAACAATATTTACAGTAGCCCAGGTTGTACTGATCAGACCCAGAAACAGCAAAACAGTAGATTCCGGTGGTTCTTGGTGCTCGATGCTTATCACGGTTCTCATCCTTGATGCATATAGCTTCAAATGTACAACTCATTGATGTGTTTGCATCATCTTAACCAAGGTTTCACCATCATAACACTTGTGTAAGTCTAAGACATGTAGCACAACTCAATTAAGTATTGTATGTAGTTTGATGAACCAAAGTTACATCAAAGTCTTAGATTTAACACATACATGAACTATAAATGTAATATTGAACTACAAACTTGAAAGTAAACTAACTAATCAAGATCTTAAGATGTAGAACATAGTTTTTGGTTAGATCTTGAAGATCCAAGACCCAAAAGTCTAGATCTAAAGTTATTAAGTTAAATCTAACACAAGTGTTTGAAGTTATAACTAAAAAGTTATACTTCCATGTTCTTGAACTTATAAAGTTAACTTTTGTTCAAGAAAAATGAGATCAAAGTTAACTAGTAACACTTGACCAAGAACAACATAAATCACAAATTAAAGATGCTAGGAATGAAGAAATAAACTAATTTTAACAAGTAACAAGTCATGGTTGTTCATACTTTAAAGATTCAAACCAATGTTTGATCTTTAAGAATGTAAACTTTAAGTTTACAAACATGAATTACAAGTATGATTTTACAACATATGAACTTACAATCTTTTTTAAAACAATAAATGTAGAACATAAACTAAAAAGTTTAGTTCTTGTATGTTCTTGTTAGAGCAAGATGATATGAAGAATCAAACTAAAGAGTTTGATTCTTAGTAACTAGTAAGCAAACAACTATAAGTAAGTAAACATTAATCAAAGACAAGTGAATGATGATGATGATTGTTGTTGGTTTCGGTTTTTAGAAGGAAAGAAAGAAGGAAGAACATAGTCCATGTAACTTACAAGTTGAGAGAAAAATGAGAGGAAAGTTTGAGAGAAAATGCAAGTATTTTTGTGTGTGTGTAAAAGTGAATTGGACATGTGAAGAATACAAGTAATAAGTAATCAAAAAAAAGATTTTGAACTCCCTCCTCCCTCATGCTAGTCGACGGTTTCAAAAGAAAAAGGAGGGAGGGATTAGTCCACAAGTCTATTGCATGTTAAAGGTTCAAAAGTTGGTTATTAGATGTATTTACATGGGAACTAGATGTAAGTAATATGTAACAAGATTCCATAAGCATTAAGCAAGCTAGTTAAGTTCAAATGTAATACTTGCATGAATAAAATGGGCTAGTTTATCCATTAAGGTTGTAGGGTGGGCTCCTAAGTCCACTAATACTAATCAAAGCCCAAGTTCAAGTATTTAATAAGTTAATCCAACAAAAGCCCAAGTAATTAACTAATAACCTTAGTTAAATAAAATGATTAATAAAAATCAATCATGAATGTAAATAATATTCAAAAATATTATTCGTGTAATGTACGTGTGTCACAAAGACGTTTCGGGCATTTAAAGTCAAGTATGGTAACATGTAAATGTATATAAACAATACATTCATTAAATCACAAGTATTAATAATAAATATTAATAAGTAAACGTTGGAAAATCCAGGGTCGTTACATTACCCACCTGTTAAAGAAAATTTCGTCCCGAAATTTTAAGCTGAGGTAGATGGAGGAGTAGGGAAAAGGTGAGGATACTTCTGCATCATTTGATCCTCTCATTCCCAGGTAAACTCAGGTCCTCGTTTGGCATTCCATCGTACTCAGACGATCGAAATCTTGTTGCGTTTCAAAGTTTTGATCTCACAATCCATAATTTCAACAGGTTCTTCCACAAAGTGGAGTTTGTCATCAATTGTAAGTTCCTCAAGTGGTATGATAAGTTCGGGTGCAGCAAGACACTTCTTCAAATTTGACACGTGGAAGGTAGGATGAACTGAGCTCAATTGTGCTGGAAGATCCAAACGGTAAGCAACGGGTCCAACACGCTCCAAAATTTCAAAAGGACCAATATATCGCGGATTTAACTTTCCGCGCTTTCCAAAACGAATTACACCCTTCCAAGGTGCAACCTTCAACATTACACGGTCACCAACGTTGAATTCAAAGTCCTTACATTTACGGTCTGCATAACTCTTTTGACGATCGCGGGCAGTCTTAAGTCTCGCTTGAATCTGAGCAATCTTCTCCGTCGTTTCATGGACTACCTCGGGTTCGGTGATTTGCTTTTCACCTACTTCGGCCCAACAAATAGGAGATCGGAACTTGCAGCCATACAATGCTTCAAAAGGTGCGGCATTAATGCTCGAGTGATAACTGTTGTTGTAAGAAAATTCGGCGAGTGGCAAATGCCTTTCCCAGGCCTTTTCGAAATCAATAACACATGCACGTAACATGTCTTCTAAGGTCTGAATCATTCGTTCACTTTGCTCGTCGGTATGTGGGTGATAAGCAGTACTCATGTCGAGACGAGTTCCCATGGCTTCTTGCAAAGAACGCCAAAATCTAGAAGCAAAATGGGGATCGCGATCTGAGATGATCGATAAAGGTACACCATGACGAGATACAACCTATTTGATGTATAATTGAGCAAGTCTCTCCATCGTATCTGCTTCCTTCATAGCTAGGAAGTGTGCAGATTTGGTAAGATGGTCAACAATAACCCAGATGGTATCGTATCCGCCCACCGTCTTTGGTAGCTTGGTGATGAAATCCATTGTTATCCTTTCCCACTTCCATTGCGGGATTTCCAGTTGCTGAAGTAACCCAGAGGGTCTTTGATGTTCGGCCTTAACTTTCGAACAAGTCAAACACTTACCAGCATAAGTTGCAACGTCCTTCTTAAGATTCGACCACCAATACTGTTCTTTAAGATCATGGTACATTTTGCCCGCTCTGGGATGAATTGAATATCTCGATTTTTATGCTTCATTAAGTATGAGGTTCTGTAGATCTCCATAAAGAGGTACCCAAATTCTTTCGGCATAACATCGGAGTCCAGACTCCCTAACCTCGAATCGAGACACAAGAATGTTCAAATGTTCATGAGATATATTCTCCTCCTTGAGAGCCTCATCTTGGGCTACTCGGATCTGGCTGTTGAGGTTCGAATGGATGCTGATGTTCAGATCCCTAACACGAAGAGGTGCCGTCCTCTCCTTTTGGCTTAAAGCGTCAGCTACAACATTGGCTTTGCCAGGGTGATAACGAAGTTCACAATTGTAGTCGTTCAATGTCTCGATCCATCGTCACTGTCTCATATTCAGTTGTTTCTGATCAAAGATGTGTTGGAGACTTTTGTGATCGGTGAAGATAGTGCTCTTAGTTCCATACAAATAGTGTCTCCACAACTTGAGCACAAAGACAACGGCTCCAAGTTCGAGATAGTGAGTAGTGTAGTTCCGCTCGTGAATCTTCAGTTGACGAGAAGCATAGGCAATAACCTTTGATCGTTGCATCAGTACACAACCAAAACCACTTTTCGAAGCATCGCAATAAACGACAAAATCGTCACTGCCTTCAGGAAGTGATAAGATAGGTGCGGTGGTTAACTTCTTCTTCAAAGTTTGGAATGCTGATTCGTGTGCGGGTTCCCAAATGAACTTCTTGCCCTTGTGAGTCAGCGCGGTCAAAGGACGCGCAATCAGAGAGAAACCTTCAATAAATCTTCGGTAGTAACCGGCGAGACCTAGGAATTGGCGAATGTGAGTTGGAGTTGTGGGGGTCTCCCACTTGCTAATAGCTTCAATCTTGGCGGGATCAACTTTGATACCCTGGTCGCTCACAACATGACCCAGAAATTGGACTTCCTTCAACCAAAATTCACACTTGGAGAATTTGGCGTAAAGTTGCTCCTGTCTTAAGAGTTCAAGCACTAATCGAAGATATTGCTCATGCTCTTCTTCGCTCTTGGAGTAGATGAGGATATCATCTATGAAGACGATAACGAACTTATCGAGGTACGGCTTGCAGACACGATTCATGAGGTCCATGAACACGGCAGGTGCGTTGGTCAAACCAAATGGCATCACGAGAAACTCATAATGACCATAACGGGTTCTGAATGCATTTTTCATCACATCACTTTCCTTCACCCTCAACTGGTGATAACCGGATAGCAAATCGATCTTAGAGTAAACACTCGATCCTTGTAGTTGATCAAAAAGATCGTCAATGCGGGGAAGAGGATACCGATTCTTGATCATCAATTTGTTGAGTTCACGGTAGTCGATACACATACGGAAGGATCCATCCTTCTTCTTCACAAATAAAACAGGCGCGCCCCAAGGCGAGAAACTTGGTTGGATAAATCCTCGATCTAGCTGTTCTTGTAATTGGCTCTGTAATTCTTGCATCTCGGAAGGTGCGAGTCTATAAGGTGCGCGAGCTACAGGTGCAGCTCCTGGCACTAAGTCGATCTGAAACTCTACTGCTCTTGGTGGCGGCAATCCAGGCAATTTCTCAGGGAAGACATCGGAAAATTCGTTCATAATTCAAACGTCGTTCACACTCTTCACCTCGGTTTCTACCATTTTCACATGTGCTAGGACAGCAAGACGTCCCTTCTTCATGATCTTTTGCGCTTTCACGCAACTAATGAGGTTCAGCTTCAAGGTACATCTCTCTCCGTAAATGATCAGTGGCTCACCATCTCCTTGTGGTATACGAAGAGCTTTATCTCCACAGATAATGTCGGCCCTTATCTTGGTTAACCAGTCCACACCGACGATAACATCAAAACTTCCCAATTTGATAGGTATTAAGTCAATTTCGAATTCCGCACCAGCTATGTTGATAATAGCTCCTCGACTAATATGGTCAACTTTCTCAAGTTTTCCATTGGCGACCTCGACAAGCATACTCTCTTTTAAAGGGACTAACGACCAATTAATCTTATCGTAAAAGTGTCTACATACATAACTTCTATCGGCACCAGTATCAAATAAGACAGAAGCTAATAAATTGTTGATAGTGAATATACCTGTCACCAAGTCGGGATTCTCGCGTGCATCCCTTGCATTAACGTTGAAAGCTCTACCACGCGGTGGTCCACCGTCTTTTCTTTTGTTGGGGCACGCATTTCTGAAATGGCCCGTCTGTCCGCATTCGTAGCACTTTTTCGGTACATTAGGGTTCGGCTTCCCAGTCATGGTGGTAACCTTGCAGTCTTTACTGATATGTCCAGTCCGCTGGCACTTTTCACAAACAACGTTATAATACCCAGTATGGTGCTTGTTGCACCTCTTGCATTGTGGTAAGGTGCCCTTGTAGTTTGGGTTTGAGTTGGTGTTCGGATTGGGGTTTCCACCGTTGTTGTTTCCTCTGAAACCCTCATGTCATTTTGCCGGGTTTTGATCATAGGTCCTTCCCCTGTTGTTATCCCATTTGCACTTCTCACTACTACCCGCTTCAGACTTAGCCTTCTCTGGTTCATCGATGATAATTTAGTTCATTAAAGTATGCGCCATGCGCATCGCTTTCGGGACATTGGGTGGCTTGGACGAGGTAACGTTTCCCTTAATGGACTTAGGAAGTCCCCAAAAATATCTCTCCATACGCTTGAATTTCGGGGTGACCATGGTAGGACACATCAGGGCTAGTTCCAAATATCTACGATTGTACCCATCGAGATCGTTTCCCACGACCTTTAACTGCATAAACTCAATCTCCATCTTCTGGATCTCGGTCCTAGGGAAATATTCTTCAATCAGGGCCCCTTTGAATTCCTCCCATGGGATAGCAAATGCCTCATCAATACCTTTCACTTGAGCCAACGTGTTCCACCACGTTAGTGCGCCGTCAGACAGCGTGCATGAAGCAAACTTGGTTTTATTTGCTTCTGCGCAGTTACTAACTCGAAACACAGATTCTAATTTCTCGAACCATCTAGTGAGACCAACCGGCCCCTCTGTTCCACTGAATTTGTGGGGTTTGCAGCTTTGGAACTCTTTGTACGTGCACCCATTACGAATGGGTTGAATAACCGGTGGCGGTGGCGGTGGAGCTTGGAGGTTTCTTTCTGCTAAAGCTGCGGTGACTCGCTCATTGATTATCTCCTCGATTTGGGCTGCGGTAGGTGTTGATGTTGATCGTCCGTTGGCCATGGTGTTCTAAACAAAAATTTTGACTCCAGTCAAAATCCAGTATTCAAATAGTAATAATACAGTATATGGTAACCACATGGAATCAACACCGTGCAAGAATTAAATAACGCAAAGTTCCATTCATTAATAATAATAAGTTGCATACATTCGCATAGTTTTGTACAATACATAAGTGAAACATAAAACTACAACTAGATTACATAATGAAATCTACTACAAAAGCCCTACGGTGAAGGTGGGTGTAGGATGTCCAATACGTGGGTCATCTGGTCCTCGAGCTCAGTTACCCGAGCATGGAGGATCTCCACCTCCCTCATCAGTTCCTCGACAGAGGGAGTGGGTGGGGCAGGCAGTGTAGTCGGTACGGATGGTGTGGTGGAGCTGGTGGTGCTGACGGTCCGGCTCCAGAAGTAGAGGCTGCGAGGCGGTAAGATTTACGGATGAATGGATCAGCAGGATACGGCACAAGCCGCTTACGGGCGGTAACCCTACGATGCCGACCATATGCGTCAGTGAATGCTCGACCACCATTAATTCCTGGAACGATAGTACCATCGAAACGGTACCGCTTCTTCAGCGGGGTGGAGGGTGGCTGAACAGGTGCATCATCGGGGTCCTCCTCGTTGGAGTCATCGTCACTAGAGTCGTCTGTGGATGAGTCGTTGGATGAAGGGTCATCAGAATCATGTGGAGGTGGCTGCACGGGTGGCTGTACTGGTTCTCCTCGGGCGGCCATCATCTGTCGGTATCTAAAAGGCGGGATCGGCACGAGTCGTCCATCAGGAGCGCGTCGGCACCAATGACGATACTGATTACGGAATGGACCTTCCCTAAATTCTGCGGGAATCACAACACCACCGGGATGGTACTGTGGCTCCTGAGGTACCGGGGCAAGTGGAGCTGGAATCTCCGGAGGTCCTGGGCTCCGTCTGCAGTACCCACTGGGGCAGACGCATGACTACTAGCTCCAGAGGACGAAGCGCCTGGATCATTAGAGTGTGTCACCGACGGGATCGGGGGATCGGCAACAGTGACAGGTGAAGTGGCTGAAGTGTCTGAATCGCTGCCCAAAATGATAGCAGGTGGAATATCCGACATCTGAACAAGGAAAAATAAATTTTCCATGTTAGTAAGTCATAAAGCAAGCACGTATTAGGCCAAGTAACTACAACAGTCTAAATCATGCATAACAGTAAATAGCATAGCAGTAATAACGAATCGTACAGAAGTAGCATGCAATGGAAAGCAAATAATAGCATGCAGTAGTGAAATCATGTAATAGCATACGGCATATAGCAGTAAAAGTAAGCAGCAGCATGCAGTAAGTTCAGCGGAAACAAGTAAACTAGCAAGTTGTAGATTAGTCCTATTAGTGAATCCTACTCGGGTCGGTCTTAGACTCACTAATGCATCCTAATTCCCTACAACCAATGCTCTGATACCAAATGTGATGCCCCGTACAAAACCATCGTGTACGAATCATCATCAACAGGATCATTACAAGGTCAAACACTATATGCTATTTTAAAACAAGTTTGCATTCATGATAAAAGCTGACGTCATAACCAACGTCAATAATTTACAACCAAAAGTATGCTTCTATGAACATAAGAAAATATAATAGTACGTGACCCTTAGGTCGTTACAAATCATAGTTTCAAAAGTAATAAAGTTTATGAATGCAAGATAACGTTCATGCAGTGACATCTCTAAAGCAGCGGGTGTCTACAGCAAGACTAGTACAACAGAGGAAGCTAGTAACCTTAAGCACCTGAGAAAAACATGCTTAAAAACGTCAACACGAAGGTTGGTGAGCTATAGTTTAAGTATAACATTATGTAAGGTAGGCCACGAGATTTCAATGCTACAAAGAGCGTTTCAAAATAGTATGATAAAGTATATGTTTAACCGTGGGCACTTGGTAACTAACTTAACGTTTATACCCCCTGAAAGTACACTTGGCAAGTGCGTATGTTTACAAAGTATTAAACACCCGTTAAATGCTAGCGCTACTAGCCCGAGTGGGGATGTCAAACCCTATGGATCCATATCTAAGATTCGCGTTCACCGGTTCAAAAACCAGTGACTAAATGTTACCGAGCTAAAGGGAATGTTTATGCCGTTGTATAACCCACACATATATAAAGTTTAAGTACTCGTGCCTAGTATGTAAAACGTAAAATGCACATGTATTCTCAGTTCCCAAAATAGTTAAAGTAAAAAAGGATGCTATAACTCACAGTGGTAAAGTAGTGGTAAAGTCGAGTCGGGAAATAAGCAAGTACGTAGGTCCGGAAAGTCCTCAACCTAAGTCAAATAGTACTAAGTCAGTAAATCATCCTAATAGGTTTAAAATACGTAAATTAGGTCTTAAAGGTCATCATCAAACAAAAGGTGTAAAGTAAGTTTCGTTCATGAAAAGAGTTTAAAACAAAGGCTGACTTCGGTCAGTCACCACAGCCTCAATACCTACTGAAATAAGGTGAGACTAGAGGCCATGGCTCCGTATATGAGTCCTCTAGTTGTGGTAAAAATTCCAGAAGCAAACTCGTCTTCGTTTGACCGTGGCGATGGTCTAAGTGCGAGTAGGTCAGAATTTTCAGCACAACGTTAAAAGGACATAGTGACGATCGGAGGGCCATAAATCCTAAACCGTAACTCGGATTAAGACAAGTCCTAAATGAAAAGTTATATAATCGAATAGAGCTAACTGAAAATCATCTTTACAATAGCCCAGGTCGTACTGATCAGACCAAGAAACAGCAAAACAGTAGGTTCTGGTGGTTCTTGGTGCTCAATGCTTATCACGGTTCTCATCCTTGATGCATATTGTGATGACCCGGGAATTTCCGACCAAATTTAAACATAATCTTATATGATTCGACTCGATAAGCAAAGTCTATTAAACCGAGTCTCATTATGTTTGAACTATTTCATGATAACATTTGACCTTTAACTATTTCCGACGATTCACGAACCTTTAATTGTAACTAAGAATGTAAATATAAATAATTATATATAAAACTAATTATATTAGTATTAATGAACTATTAAGTAATTTTGTTATTATAAAAGATAACATTTAATAACTAAAGATTTTCATTTTGAATATATATAGTATATTGTATATAAATGATTCAAACATATTTTACCAACGTTATCAAAATATTAAATGTACAATGTTATACTTTGTAGTTAATTGTTTAATATACATAATTAATCATCTACTCAACATTTAAAACATGATTTTATATATATGGTAGTATACATATATACATAAATATAACTATATATATATAATTTTATACATAATTATTATATTATGTATATGTAGAAATTTATAATATATCTATGATGAAATAATGTACTATTTTAATAAATATATATAATACTTACATATATAAAACATTTATATTTTTCATAATTACATACATAAGTATAATATAATTAGTATGTAAATAAATATTATAATATATTTATATTAAAATGCATAAATATATAATATTCAGTATATGTTACAATACATATTACATAATTATTAAATATTACATAATAATAGATGATATTAATAAATTAAATTTAAATACAAATATAGTTGTTGTAGAAATGTTATTTGTATCGTCAAATATCAATATTTGTATTCATAATATCACTTTATATCATATAAAGATGAAATTGGATGTATAAATTAGATTATTATTGCTAATATTATTATTATCGATAAAATATTAATATTATCATAATTAGTATGGTATTATTATTATTATTATTATTATTATTATTATTATTATTATTATTATTATCATTTTTACAATTATTATTATCATTAATATTATATTTATCATTATTATTAATTTTATTAATATTATTAGATATTAATAGTATTGTTATTATATATTATTATTATTAATTAAAAAAAACAGTAGGGATCTATATTATACGCTTGACCTCTGTATCCTTTATCTCTATTATTATTATTTTTTTTGTTTCTTTCCTGCTCCAAACTCGTGAACCTGTGTTGACATTTTCTCCATTTTTTATCAACCGATCTCTATTATTACAAAATGATTATGTATAATTGCAAATCAAATAAAAAGGAAATCCAATGGGATTAAAGAGCACAACGATATTTTTTTTTTCTTCTTCTCTGCACGCTCCAATTTTTTTTTCTCTTAATTCAATTTCGAATAAAGTTTCAAAATCTAAAAATGCAGAAAGGTTAGAAATCTTTCTTTGAATCTATCTGCAAAATCTCAACTCTCAAATCTTTATATCGATCTTGAATTTTGAAGTCAAAGTTTAGTTTAAAAAAAGTCAACAATTGTTCTTGAGACAAATTCGCGTTCGTGTATATGTTTCTGATCAAATTGACGATTCCAGTAGTTTTTATACATGTTTAGAAAACTATTTCGTGTTATAAACATTATCTATAATGTTATCTATTACGAAATCAATTTTTTTTGTTTTGTTCCAAGAACCGACGCTGCAGTAGGCCTTTAGTGTTTTTTTTTTTTATTTTAGAACCCAAATTATTTTTTTTTCTGTAATGTTTTGAAGCTTTAAAAGGAACCCTGATTTTTTTTTTTTTTTTTTTGGTTATTGATGTTTTGTTGAATCCATGAGACTTGTGGAGAAGAAGAGGAATAGAAGAAAAACAGTTTATATATAAAATTTAAATTCGATATTAGTACAGAGAATCAGAATTGGTGGGATGGTCGAGAGTGTTTGCGTGTGAGCATGTGGTCACGAGATCGAGTCCAGAGGACGGTAGTTTTTTTTTTTTTTTTGAAACTCTTTTCATGTGAGGTAGTTTTCTTTTCTAATTTTATTATTGTTATTATATATTAATTATTATTAGTATTATTATTATTATTGTGATTGTTTTGATTGTTATTGTTATTGTTATTATTAGTATCATACTTGTTATCATATTTGAAAGTATTATAGACATTACTATTATTATTATGATAGGTATTAATAATATTATTATTAGTAATAAACTTATCATTTTAGTATTTTATCATCATTAGGATTATGATTATCATTATTATTATTATGAAGGAAATAAAAATATATTATTATCATCAATATTAGAATTTGTACCGGTTTATAAATAATAGTATCATCAGTACATTTATAATTAATAATATCATATTTATCAGTATCATCATTAATATTTACTAGTATTATTATGATTATCATTTATCATTTTATAAATATTAGAACCCTTATTATTAACATAAGTATGGTATTAGTATTAATATTATTTTAGAGTTATTATTATTAGTATCATTAACAGTTATCATTTTCATTTTTTTTGCTATTAGTATTATCATTATTAATAAAATTATTATTATTATTAGTAAATCATTATTATCTAAATTATTATTTTAACAAATAAATCTTTTGTACACTATATATATACTTATGGTATATACTAGGATTGTATTAATAATTCACATAACAAACTAATAAAATTTCATAAATACAATACTAACCACAAATATATGTATATAAATATATTAATGTCACTATTTATATAAACGTAAATCATTATAGATATATATACATAAAATCGATATATATATATAAAATATAACTTAAAATATAATATAAGTATACGTTTTAAAATAAAGGTTAGAATAAATTCTACAAAACTATAATATATAAATAATACATATTAATAAATGAAATTTTGTAACTTACATTATACGTATTAATATATACACAATTGATATAGGTTCGTGAATCCGAGGCCAACCCTGCATTGTTCAATGACGTCATATGTATTTTTACTACAAAATACAGTATCGTGAGTTTCATTTGCCTTTTTACCCTTTATATTTTTGGGCTGAGAATACATGCGCAACTTTTATAACTGTTTTACGAAATTGACACAAGTACGTGAAACTACATTCTATGGTTGGATTATCGAAGTCGAATATGCCCCTTTTTATTAAGTCTGGTAATCTAAGAATTAGGGAACAGACACCCTAATTGACGCGAATCCTAAAGATAGATCTATCGGGCCCAACAAGCCCCATCCAAAGTACCGGATGTTTTAGTACTTCGAAATTTATATCATGTCCGAAGGAGGATCCCGGAATGATGGGGATATTCTTATATATGCATATTGTTAATGTCGGTTACCAGGTGTTCAATCCATATGAATGATATTTTTGTCTCTATGCATGGGACGTATGTTTATGAGAAATGGAAATCTGAAATCTTGTGGTCTATTAAAATGATGGAAACGATTGTTTAAGTTAAACTAATGAACTCACCAACCTTTTGGTTGACACTTTAAAGCATGTTTATTCTCAGGTACGAAAGAAATCTTTCGCTGTGTATTTGCTCATTTTATAGATATTACTTTGAGTCATTCATGGCATATTTCAAAAGACGTTGCATTCGAGTCGTCGAGTTCATCAAGATTATTATCAAGTCAATTATAGTTGGATATATTATGAAATGGTATGCATGCCTGTCAACTTTCGATGTAATGAAAGTTTGTCTTTTCAAAAACGAATGCAATGTTTGTAAAATGTATCATATAGAGGTCAAGTATCTCGCGATGTAATCAACTGTTGTGAATCGTTTATAATCGATATGGACTTCGTCCGGATGGATTAGGACGGGTCTTCACAGTTGGTATCAGAGCGGTGGTCTTAGCGAACCAGGTCTTGCATTAGTGAGTCTAACTGATAGTCGTTAGAATGCATTAATGAGTCTGGACTTCGACCGTGTTTGCATGTCAAAAGTTTTGCTTATCATTTAGTGTCGAAAAATTATTTGCTTATCATCCTTAAAGTCTAAGACACGTCTTACTGCCTTTATTGCATAGACAGTGTATAGTTAAATTCATATCTTAGCGTATCTGTTATTGTTACCTTTGCCTGACAGCTTCCGTAGATTCCTCCGTAGCTTATGGGATTTTAGTATTATATATGCATATGTAAATTATGTATTGCAGGGTACTAATCTACATCCTATAATCTATTTCTTATCGAAAATCCTTCATCTGATCGTACGAGATGAATCCCTCAACCAGTTCGAGTCCATCTGATTTCGATAGCTATTTCGATAGTTATTCCGACAGCTATTTCGATATGGATTTCCACTCGAGCTCCGAAAGCAGAGTAACCGGAATGAATCGATCAATTAGCCATCATCTATTCTGAATGAATTGGAGATGGGTTCGTAGTCGACTTAATCAATGGAAACGCGAAGAAGGCGATCATTTCCACTAACCAAATTCACCTCTTGACAATGGACCTAAAACGTTTACCGGCGAACCTGTTCGAGACACCATTTTCTCTCTCATTTCCAAAGTATCTCATCACGATCATATACTATCTCAGATTCTAAACCTCATTCATCCGCTCGTCCGAACCGACAATCATCCCGGTGTAATAGAAGAAGTTAACGAACTTCGCGCATAAGTTGTAGTCTTGGAAAATATGGTGCAAAACGTACCAGCTTCATCCAAATCACCGGCACCAACGGTACCACCAACAACCCAAATTTCAATATCACATGCCTCAACATCTCAATCTATACCTCGAGTATAATCATCATTCTACATGACATTCTACATCAGTTATCTTCGTTCGACATGGTGATTATGTAATCTCTAATGTTTTAGAGATTATTTATTCTAGTTCCAACTGAAAACTAAATGAGTTTAATATCATGTTAACTCATTAAATTCATGATTACATCTGAAGAAAATATATATGTATATATGTTTTCATAAAGATTGTAATTAAAAATTCTTTTGTACAAACTGTTAATAATAAAAATATTTTAACGGGTAGGTAATACCCGAGGAATATTTAAATTTCACATTAATAAGTTACACTGTATATTCTTCGAATCTGATTCAACAGTTATTCACTATCCTATTTAAAACCACCGGGATACTTATCCGTTCACCAAAGAATAACTATTTTCATTCAAATTCAATTTCATATTTGAATTTTGACCTATCAGAATCCAACAAGTGGCATAATGAAGAAATAATGGACACAATAAAAATTGATTAGAAACAGACTAATTAACAATATTAAATTTTATTAAGAAACCACGCTAACAAAATCCTAGCTAACTGTTCCTAGCTAACTGTTAATTCCGTATTACATTTTATTTATCGCAATTTATTTATCGCAATTTATTTTATCGCAATTTATATTCTCGCAATTTTATTTATTGTCATTTAATTTCTGTTATTTACTTTACGCAATTTATTTATCGTCATTTAATTTCTGTTATTTATTTTACGCACTTTAAATATCGGGACACGTATACAAGGTTTTGACATATCATATCGACACATCTATATATATTATTTGGAATCACCATAGACACTCTATATGCAGTAATGATCGAGTTCTCTATACAGGGTTGAGGTTGATTCTATAATAATATATATACTTTGAGTTGTGATCGAGTCTGAGACATGTACACGGGTCACGATACGTATTAATTAATTCAAATATTATATATTAAACTATATATGAATGATTGCACTGTCAACTGTGGACTATCGACTGTGGACTAATAACATTGGACAATTAAAATGAATTAAAATATTGAATATAACATATGAAACTAAACAATTCTTCAAGTTTGCCACTTGATTTCGTCTTAAACCTCATTTGTATCTTCACGATTACATTCTGCGTTCAAACCTTTCATGATTCTTGAAAACACCTCAATCGATAGGATGAATCAACCGCACTTCATCTACGGAAGGAAAGATTTATGCATATAGTTATGCACCTGAGAAACTCTCGGCAATTGAGTAAAAGTTCAACACATAGCCGCGTCAGATCCTTTGGCATTTATTAACAAAAACAACTTTGCGATCCCTTTTCAAAATTAGCCAATTTTGTCACAACTCCAACAAGTCAACTTCGACTTTTCGTACGAAACAACCTTATTATAACGTTTATATATACGCGTGCTCTTTTATTGTTACCAGGTAACCTTTCATATTCCATCATATTACCATCAGCGTTTAATCATCTAAAAACACAATTCTCCTGAAACCACCTCGGATTAATAACCGATGATTCAGATATCATAGCATTAAATGCAGAGGAAACAGAAAAATGGTAGATGGTCTAAACGGACAAAAGTTTGATGATAAAGAAAGGAGTGTTAGGAACGCTCGATAGAAAATTGGGTATTGAAAAACAGATTGAGTTACCCATGAAGGAGACCAAGGACAAATACAAGGACCAAATCCTATATTCAAAGGATTCAGGTAATTCTGGATCCGTTGAAATCTTTAGAGAATATCTTGCTCCGAAGTCATGTTAAAATCTTGCGGAAAATCTTTCTCCATCAACCGTCGAACTTAGAAATTCCAAAATATCATCATCAATATCTTTGATATTTCTGAGGATATTTTCATAAATATTCTCGTCCGAAATTATATACCTCTTCGTGCTTCCTGTGTATCAATATATTGGAAACATTCAATAGAAAATATAGTACCGAAAAGCAGATTATGCGAAACTATGAAGAAAGCCGTGGATAAATCACAAAGAATAAGTTTGACTTCAAAGAATCCAAATAATTCAATGTCTGCTAAAGTCTATAGTGAATAACTTGCTCCTTACTCTAAACCCTTGCAGACAATAGTTTCTATCATCCTCTGATCTTAGATATTCTGAGATATTATCGTACCTTTCATTATAAATATCCTCCATATTTCTGGAGATATTTTTATAACTATTCTTATCTGAAATCATTAATCTTTTCGTGCTATCAGTATTACATCATATAGAAACTGTTAGTTTCTATATTCTGTAAATTTTCAAGCTTAAAATATGAATGTTATTGTAGTAATGATGGGAACTGATGCATGAGTTAGTATAATATAATGACACTTGATCAACGTGATTATATTACAGTAAGTCATGCTGAGTTTCTAAATGAAACGTGATGATTCACAGATCATAACGTCATCATGTGCCATGTTACATAACTCTTTCATCCTACTTAACTCCGTAACAAATCAAGAAAATGTATTCTTGATGGTTCTATCTTCCGTGATGTTGATAAATTTGAAAATCAAATCGTGCTATCACGTTCCTTCATGCTTAGAACATTATAATCATTCGAAACTCTATATCTATAAATTCTGGACCATTATTCGCTTGACTTGAAGTCGGGAAGAGAAAACAAAAGCATAGAGCTTTGAAATATAAGGGAGAATATAAAGTCCGATAACAACACATAAATTACAAACCGTGTATATCAATGTTTATCGCAACATAAAGACACGGGAGAATTAAAAACATTATAATCCCGAGGGCGAAGTAGAAGAAAGCAGATTCCTCTGGTGGAAGTTGGAAAAGGAGAATGATTGTTGCGATAGTAAGGATGAGGACAAGGATCAGAACTGGATTAATCATTTTCAGAATCTTTTGGATGTATGAACTAAGAAAGAAAGTATAAGAATGGTGAGAATAATGGAAAGGAAGAGCTTAATTTATACTGGAAATATCAGACGTAGTAATCGGGGCAGATCACCGTATTTAATTAAAGAGATCTTAATTTCCATAAATCCCGAAGAATCAGATTTTATAGATCTTCAAGATTTTCTTTAAATCCCTTAAATTCCGGAATTCAACCAAGGCAATGTCAAAAGTTAAGACGCGCCTTATTTTCTAAATTCAAACCTGACTACGTCAAAAGTTAAAAACAAATCTTTGTTTCTCATTTCATCCTTTTGTGAATAGCTTCATTCGCACTCTTCGAATAATTGAATTATTTTTATCCATATTACTCAATGATGATAAAACTCAAGTTATCAACTCATATTCGTCAGGAAAACATATTTATTGTTAGCTATGACGACCTCACTCAAATTTCGGGACGAAATTTCTTTAACGGGTAGGTACTGTGATGACCCGGGAATTTCCGACCAAATTTAAACATAATCTTATATGATTCGACTCGATAAGCAAAGTCTATTAAACCGAGTCTCATTATGTTTGAACTATTTCATGATAACATTTGACCTTTAACTATTTCCGACGATTCACGAACCTTTAATTGTAACTAAGAATGTAAATATAAATAATTATATATAAAACTAATTATATTAGTATTAATGAACTATTAAGTAATTTTGTTATTATAAAAGATAACATTTAATAACTAAAGATTTTCATTTTGAATATATATAGTATATTGTATATAAATGATTCAAACATATTTTACCAACGTTATCAAAATATTAAATGTACAATGTTATACTTTGTAGTTAATTGTTTAATATACATAATTAATCATCTACTCAACATTTAAAACATGATTTTATATATATGGTAGTATACATATATACATAAATATAACTATATATATATAATTTTATACATAATTATTATATTATGTATATGTAGAAATTTATAATATATCTATGATGAAATAATGTACTATTTTAATAAATATATATAATACTTACATATATAAAACATTTATATTTTTCATAATTACATACATAAGTATAATATAATTAGTATGTAAATAAATATTATAATATATTTATATTAAAATGCATAAATATATAATATTCAGTATATGTTACAATACATATTACATAATTATTAAATATTACATAATAATAGATGATATTAATAAATTAAATTTAAATACAAATATAGTTGTTGTAGTAATGTTATTTGTATCGTCAAATATCAATATTTGTATTCATAATATCACTTTATATCATATAAAGATGAAATTGGATGTATAAATTAGATTATTATTGCTAATATTATTATTATCGATAAAATATTAATATTATCATAATTAGTATGGTATTATTATTATTATTATTATTATTATTATTATTATTATTATTATTATTATCATTTTTACAATTATTATTATCATTAATATTATATTTATCATTATTATTAATTTTATTAATATTATTAGATATTAATAGTATTGTTATTATATATTATTATTATTAATTAAAAAAAACAGTAGGGATCTATATTATACGCTTGACCTCTGTATCCTTTATCTCTATTATTATTATTTTTTTTGTTTCTTTCCTGCTCCAAACTCGTGAACCTGTGTTGACATTTTCTCCATTTTTTATCAACCGATCTCTATTATTACAAAATGATTATGTATAATTGCAAATCAAATAAAAAGGAAATCCAATGGGATTAAAGAGCACAACGATATTTTTTTTTTCTTCTTCTCTGCACGCTCCAATTTTTTTTTCTCTTAATTCAATTTCGAATAAAGTTTCAAAATCTAAAAATGCAGAAAGGTTAGAAATCTTTCTTTGAATCTATCTGCAAAATCTCAACTCTCAAATCTTTATATCGATCTTGAATTTTGAAGTCAAAGTTTAGTTTAAAAAAAGTCAACAATTGTTCTTGAGACAAATTCGCGTTCGTGTATATGTTTCTGATCAAATTGACGATTCCAGTAGTTTTTATACATGTTTAGAAAACTATTTCGTGTTATAAACATTATCTATAATGTTATCTATTACGAAATCAATTTTTTTTGTTTTGTTCCAAGAACCGACGCTGCAGTAGGCCTTTAGTGTTTTTTTTTTTTATTTTAGAACCCAAATTATTTTTTTTTCTGTAATGTTTTGAAGCTTTAAAAGGAACCCTGATTTTTTTTTTTTTTTTTTTGGTTATTGATGTTTTGTTGAATCCATGAGACTTGTGGAGAAGAAGAGGAATAGAAGAAAAACAGTTTATATATAAAATTTAAATTCGATATTAGTACAGAGAATCAGAATTGGTGGGATGGTCGAGAGTGTTTGCGTGTGAGCATGTGGTCACGAGATCGAGTCCAGAGGACGGTAGTTTTTTTTTTTTTTTTTGAAACTCTTTTCATGTGAGGTAGTTTTCTTTTCTAATTTTATTATTGTTATTATATATTAATTATTATTAGTATTATTATTATTATTGTGATTGTTTTGATTGTTATTGTTATTGTTATTATTAGTATCATACTTGTTATCATATTTGAAAGTATTATAGACATTACTATTATTATTATGATAGGTATTAATAATATTATTATTAGTAATAAACTTATCATTTTAGTATTTTATCATCATTAGGATTATGATTATCATTATTATTATTATGAAGGAAATAAAAATATATTATTATCATCAATATTAGAATTTGTACCGGTTTATAAATAATAGTATCATCAGTACATTTATAATTAATAATATCATATTTATCAGTATCATCATTAATATTTACTAGTATTATTATGATTATCATTTATCATTTTATAAATATTAGAACCCTTATTATTAACATAAGTATGGTATTAGTATTAATATTATTTTAGAGTTATTATTATTAGTATCATTAACAGTTATCATTTTCATTTTTTTTGCTATTAGTATTATCATTATTAATAAAATTATTATTATTATTAGTAAATCATTATTATCTAAATTATTATTTTAACAAATAAATCTTTTGTACACTATATATATACTTATGGTATATACTAGGATTGTATTAATAATTCACATAACAAACTAATAAAATTTCATAAATACAATACTAACCACAAATATATGTATATAAATATATTAATGTCACTATTTATATAAACGTAAATCATTATAGATATATATACATAAAATCGATATATATATATAAAATATAACTTAAAATATAATATAAGTATACGTTTTAAAATAAAGGTTAGAATAAATTCTACAAAACTATAATATATAAATAATACATATTAATAAATGAAATTTTGTAACTTACATTATACGTATTAATATATACACAATTGATATAGGTTCGTGAATCCGAGGCCAACCCTGCATTGTTCAATGACGTCATATGTATTTTTACTACAAAATACAGTATCGTGAGTTTCATTTGCCTTTTTACCCTTTATATTTTTGGGCTGAGAATACATGCGCAACTTTTATAACTGTTTTACGAAATTGACACAAGTACGTGAAACTACATTCTATGGTTGGATTATCGAAGTCGAATATGCCCCTTTTTATTAAGTCTGGTAATCTAAGAATTAGGGAACAGACACCCTAATTGACGCGAATCCTAAAGATAGATCTATCGGGCCCAACAAGCCCCATCCAAAGTACCGGATGTTTTAGTACTTCGAAATTTATATCATGTCCGAAGGAGGATCCCGGAATGATGGGGATATTCTTATATATGCATATTGTTAATGTCGGTTACCAGGTGTTCAATCCATATGAATGATATTTTTGTCTCTATGCATGGGACGTATGTTTATGAGAAATGGAAATCTGAAATCTTGTGGTCTATTAAAATGATGGAAACGATTGTTTAAGTTAAACTAATGAACTCACCAACCTTTTGGTTGACACTTTAAAGCATGTTTATTCTCAGGTACGAAAGAAATCTTTCGCTGTGTATTTGCTCATTTTATAGATATTACTTTGAGTCATTCATGGCATATTTCAAAAGACGTTGCATTCGAGTCGTCGAGTTCATCAAGATTATTATCAAGTCAATTATAGTTGGATATATTATGAAATGGTATGCATGCCTGTCAACTTTCGATGTAATGAAAGTTTGTCTTTTCAAAAACGAATGCAATGTTTGTAAAATGTATCATATAGAGGTCAAGTATCTCGCGATGTAATCAACTGTTGTGAATCGTTTATAATCGATATGGACTTCGTCCGGATGGATTAGGACGGGTCTTCACACATATAGCTTCAAGTGTACAACTCGTTCATGTGTTTGCATCATCTTAACCAAGGTTTCACCATTATAACACTTGTGTAAGTCTAAGACATGTAGCACAACTCAATTAAGTGTTGTATGTAGTTTGATGAACCAAAGTTACATCAAAGTCTTAGATTTAACACATACATGAACTATAAAAGTAATATTGAACTACAAACTTGAAAGTAAACTAACTAATCAAGATCTTAAGATGTAGAACATAGTTTTTAGTTAGATCTTGAAGATCCAAGACCCAAAAGTCTAGATCTAAAGTTATTAAGTTAAATCTAACACAAGTGTATGAAGTTATAACTAAAAAGTTATACTTCCATGTTCTTAAACTTATAAAGTTAACTTTTGTTCAAGAAAAATGAGATCAAAGTTAACTAGTAACACTTGACCAAGAACAACATAAATCACAAATTAAAGATTCCAGGAATGAAGAAATAAACTAATTTTAACAAGTAACAAGTCATGGTTGTTCATACTTTAAAGATTCAAACCAAGGTTTGATCTTTAAGAATGTAAACTTTAAGTTTACAAACATGAATTACAAGTATGATTTTACAACATATGAACTTACAATCTTTTTTAAAACAATAAATGTAGAACATAAACTAGAAAGTTTAGTTCTTGTATGTTCTTGTTAGAGCAAGATGATATGAAGAATCAAACTAAAGAGTTTGATTCTTAGTAACTAGTAAGCAAACAACTATAAGTAAGTAAACATTAATCAAAGACAAGTGAATGATGATGATGATTGTTGTTGGTTTCGGTTTTTAGAAGGAAAGAAAGAAGGAAGAACATAGTCCATGTAACTTACAAGTTGAGAGAAAAATGAGAGGAAAGTTTGAGAGAAAATACAAGTATTTTTGTGTGTGTAAAAGTGAAATGGACATGTGAAGAATACAAGTAATAAGTAATCAAAAAAAAAGATTTTGAACTCCCTCCTCCCTCATGCTAGTCGACGGTTTCAAAGGAAAAAGGAGGGGAGGGATTAGTCCACAAGTCTATTGCATGTTAAAGGTTCAAAAGTTGGTTATTAAATGTATTTACATGGGAACTAGATGTAAGTAATATGTAACAAGATTCCATAAGCATTAAGCAAGCTAGTTAAGTTCAAATGTAATACTTGCATGAATAAAATGGGCTAGTTTATCCATTAAGGTTGTAGGGTGGGCTCCTAAGTCCACTAATACTAATCAAAGCCCAAGTTCAAGTATTTAATAAGTTAATCCAACAAAAGCCCAAGTAATTAACTAATAACCTTAGTTAAATAAAATGATTAATAAAAATCAATCATGAATGTAAATAATATTCAAAAATATTATTCGTGTAATGTACGTGTGTCACAAAGACGTTTCGTGCATTTAAAGTCAAGTATGGTAACATGTAAATGTATATAAACAATACATTCATTAAATCACAAGTATTAATAATAAATATTAATAAGTAAACGTTGGAAAATCCAGGGTCGTTACATCAGTAACAGCACCAGTATCATCAACAATCCATAGCTCAACATCTCATTCTGTACCTCGAGTATAATCATCGTTCTACGAATCGCTCTACATCATTTATCTTCGTTCGACATAGCGATTATGTAATCTCTAATGTTTTAGAGATTATATATTCTTATTCTAACAGTAAATCAAATGAGTCTAATATCATATTGACTCATTAAATCCATGATTACATCTGAAGAAAATATATATGTATATATATTTTCATAAAGATTGTAATTAAAAATTCTTTCGTACAAACTGTTAATGGTGAAAATATTTTAACGGGTAGGTAATACCCGAGGAATATTTAGATTTCACATTAATAAGTACACTGTACATTCTTTCAAATCTAATTCAACAGTCATTTACTATCCTATTTACAACCACCGATATACGTATCCGTTCACCGCAAAATAACCATTTTCATTCAATTTCATATTTGGATTTTGATCTATCAGAATCCAACAAGTGGCATAATGAAGAAAACATTGGACAAAATAAAATTTGTTAGAAACAAACGAATTAACTATGAGAAATTCTATTAAGAATCCACGCTAACAAAATCCTAGCTAACTGTTCCTAGCTAACTGTTAATTCCTTATTACATTTATTTATCGCAATTTATTTATCGCAATTTTAATTCTCGCAATTTTATTTATCGTCATTTAATCTCTGTTATTTATTTTACGCACTTTAAATATCGGGACACGTATACAAGGTTTTGACATATCATATCGACGCATCTATATATATTATTTGGAATAACCATAGACACTCTCTATGCAGTAATGATCGAGTTAGCTATATAGGGTTGAGGTTGATTCTCAAATAATATATATACTTTGAGTTGTGATCGAGTCTGAGACATGTATACAATGGGTCACGATACGTATTAATTAATTCGAATATTATATATTAAACTATATATGTATTATTGAACTACCAACTGTGGAATACTAATATTGGACAATTAAAATGAATTAAAATATTGATTATAACATATGAAACTAAATATTTCTTCAAGTTTTCCACTTGATTTCATCTTAAACCTCATTTGTATCTTGATGATTACAATCTGCGTTCAAACCTTTCATGATTCTTGAAAACACCTCAACCGAGAGGATGAACCAACCGCACTTCATCTACGAAAGAAAAGATTGATGCATATAGTTATGCACTTAAAGACACTCGGAACTTTAGTAAACATTTAACACGTATATGTTCTAGCTCCTTTGGCATTGTTATTATCGAAAATAACATTGCTATTCTTTTTCGAATTAGCCAATTCTGTCACAGCTCCAGCAAGTCAACTTCGACTTTTCGTTCGAAACAACCTTATTATAACCTTGATATATATGTTGTCTTTTCGCCTTTGTTATCGGGGAACCGTTTATATCCCACCACATTAGCAGTAAACATACCAGCAACTTCAATGATCTTGACTCTTCGAAAAGTCATTACATTTATCGAAACCCTATCATATACTCATCCGCGTCTTGTAACGAGAATTGCCATATCAATCACTGGTAATCAACAATTAGTATTTCGAATCTCGCAGTGGTTCTACATCAACAGTTATATGTATACATATAACCTTTATCTTTTAGAATTACGATCTTCCATTCTGAAATTCTGAAAAGCACCCAATCTACGAAACAATTCTCTGAGTTTTGAAAAGTGCTGATGAAGCAGCAAAAACTGTAAACGACCTTAATAGTAAAAAGTTTGATGATAAAGAATAGTGTGTTGCCAAAGCTCGGAAAAAGAAGAGGTTTGAAACTGGAAAATAGATTTAGCAAAGTATGAAAGAGGCTGTGGATAAATCACAAGGACTAAACCTGCCTTCAAAGAATCCTAATGATTCAATATCTGCTGAAGTCATTAACGAATACCTTGCTCCTGACTCTAAACCTTTACTGACAAATCTTCATCATCATCCATCGATATTAGAAATTCTAAGATATCATCGTACCTTTCATTATAAATATTCTCCATATTTCTGAAGATATTTTCATAACTATTCTTATCTGAAATCATTAATCTCTTCGCGCTATCAGTGTTACATCATATAAGAAACTGTTAGTTTCTATATTCTGTAAACTTTCGAGTTTAAACTATGAATGTTTTTGAAGTAGTGTTGGAAATTGATGCATGAGTTAGTATAATATAATGACACTTAATCAACGTGATTATATTACAGTAAGTCATGCTGAGTTTCTAATGAAACGTGATGATTCACAGACCATAAGGTCATCATGTTCATGTTACACGACTCTTACATTCTACTTAATCTCTAAACATATCGAGAACATATCTTCCTGATAGTTCTATTCTCATTAATTCTGGTAATTTGACAAATCAAATCGTGCTAGTACATTCTTTCTTGTTTAGAACATGAAGTTCATTCGAAACTCCATACTTACGAATTCTGGACCATTATTCGCTTGACTTAAAATCGAGAAAAGGAAACAAAAGTATGAATTGAGGGAGAAAGAATAGAAAGTGGGAGTTGTGGAAATAAGGAAAAGAAGGGAATGGATTTATAGTGAAATATCCGACAGAGCAATCGAGATAGATCATCGCATTTAACCAAAGAGGATTCTAATTTCCTTAAGAATCAAATCCTATTACGAAGATTTTCTCTAAATTCCTTGAATTCCGGAAATCAACCGTGACTACGTCACCGGTTCAGACGAACCTGCATTTACTCATTTCATTTTTTTTGTGATAGCTTCACTCGTACTCTTCGAGTAATCGAATTATTTTATCTATATTACTCTATGATGATAAAACTCTAATTTTTCAACTCGTATTCGTCAAGAAAACATATTTATTGTTAGCTTTGACAACCCCACTCAAATTTCGAGACGAAATTTCTTTAACGGGTAGGTACTGTAGCGACCCGAAAATTTTCGACCAAATTTAAATTTAATCTTATTATGATCCCGACACAATAAGCAAAGTCTGTAATGTTGAGTCTCAAAAATTCTTGAATTGGTTACATGAATTCAGTTAACCTTTGACCACGCCCGATGATTCACGAACAATTGTATGAAAATAAATATGTAAATAAAATATAAGTGTATATATTAATGAATATCATACCATTTAATCATTTCAATTAAATGTGTAAAGTAATATACAAAATAAATAAGATGTATAAATATTAAATATTTAACATATGTTATCATATAATATATATTGTGTAATTATAATATATAATGATAATGATAATATATAAAAGGTGTAATTACAAGTTAGAAATATAAGTGTTATACTAAAATTTTTATTACATTCATTATTATTATTAATATTAATACTAACATTAATATTGAAATCAGTATTAATTATATTATTATTTTCAATATATATTATATAGATATGAAAGTTAATACATGTAAGATGTTATAATTACTAATATTATTATTATCATAATTAATATCATTATTATTATAATTAGTAGTAAAAATTAGAATTTAGGTTATTACTACGATTAGTATTATTATTATTATCATTATCATTAGAAATCTTTGTTATTATTATTATATTTATCACTATTATTATAAATAATACAAACTATTATTATTATGAATAATATTAAATTTATCATTTTTATAGTTAATAACAATATTATTATTATTATTATTAATATTATTATTATTATTATTATTTTTATTTAGATATAATTATTAATTATTAATTATTAATTATTTATATTAATATTAATTTAATATAAAGGTAAATATAGTAGAAATCTGGCTCCATCTTTATCTGATTGATTTTTTTTTGTTTGCTCTCGTTCTTTTTCCTATCTGCTCGTGAGCAATTGTAGACTTAATCATCAATACAAACAACAATCAATCGTTATCTTCCCTCTCTATATCAGTTACATCTATTTTTTTTTTTCAGAATCAAATTGATAATTTAATCAATATTTTTTTTTCTCTTTCGGTAACCTCTATACGTATCACTTTTGCTCATAAATCGAATTTGAATCCTACCTCAAAATCTAAAAATGCAGAAGTGTTAAGAATCCTTTAGTGAAACTATTTGCAAAATATCAAGTTTTAATTCGTAATATCGAGTACAAATTGTCGAGTCAAAGTTTTAGTTTTTAAAAGTCAAACCTGTGTTCATCACGAAATTTGAAATCGTTTCGATGTTTTTAGTTAAATTGATGATTAAGGAAGATTATATGAATGATTTGAAGGGTAGTTTGTGTTGAAATCTTTGTCCAAAAAGATCGTAAAATGGTAATCAATTTTTTTTTTCCTCTTGCTCGTCGAACAGCAGCAGATGGCTGGATATATATATATATATTTTTACTTCAAGAACTTATTATTATTTTTAGTTCCAAGTTTGTTTAATTATCCTAAAACTAGATAGTTGATTCATTAATAGAGTGGTGTTTGATCTCTGGTCGAGCTAATCTGCGAAGTAGAAGATGAAAGAAAAAAAATAGAAATACATAGGGTTAAATATACGTAAACTAGAAATTGAAACAGATAAGCAGTGATAGCAGAATGGTTTGATGTGTGTGCGGGTTTACGTGAGGTTGCGGGTTCGAGACATGGCTAGGGCATTTTTTTTAAAACAAGCATGATAATCTAAGGTAGTTATATTTTTTTTTCCTATTATTATTATTATTATTATTATTATTATTATTATTATTATTATTATTATTATTATTATTATTATTATTATTATTATTATTATTATTATTATTATTATTATTATCATTTTTATTATGATTATGAGTGATATTATTGTTATGATACTAGTATTATTATTAGTAATTGATATTATTATTACAAGTATTATTATTACTATCATTATTATTATTGTATTGGTTATTGTGATTGTTATTATTATTAATAATTATTGTTGTTAGGTTAATATAAATAATAGGATTAATATTATTATCATTTTTGTTATTACTAAATAATATCATCAAGTACTATTATTATTATTATTATTATTATTATTATTATTATTATTATTATTATTATTATTATTATTATTATTATTATTATTATTATTATTATTATTGATACAAGTATTATTATTATTATGATTATGATTATTATTAATAGTATTATTATGAAAATAACACAGTTACTATTATTTTCACTAATATAAGTATTAGTTATAGTTTATTATCATTTTCATCATAACCCTAGTTACAATTATGAATATTATTATTATTGTTATTGTTACTACTAACATTATTATCAAAATAAATATTATTATTAAGTAACATGGTTATTAATATTATCATTATTGATAAGATTTCTACTATTGTTATTATAAGTATCAGTATTAACAATATCATTATTAGTGTTATTATTAATAAAGTTATTGTTATTATTATTAGTAAATCATTATTATTATTATCAAAACTATCTTTTTAAACAAATAAATACTTTATATATAAAATATACTTATTACATAATTATATTAATATTTTCACATAACTATATATATTAAACCTATTAATATTATTTAAATAGATATTTACATATAACAAACTATTTTTTTCTTTTTATATAATACTAAACAATTATATATATAAATATGGATATATTAATATAACTATATAAATATTAATCATTTTGAATACATACACAAATTAAATATATATAATATATAAATTAAGATATAATAAATAAATTTGTTCAGTTACGAGTATATGTTTTAATATATATATATACAAATGATATAGGTTCGTGAATCCGAGGCCAACCCTGCATTGTTTAGTATCGTCGAATGAATATTTTTACTACAAAATATTGTATCGTGAGTTTCATTTGCTCCCTTTTTAAATGCTTTTGCTATATATATTTTTGGGACTGAGAATACATGCGCCGATTTTATAAATGTAGGACGAAATAGACACAAGTACTTAAAATTACATTCTATGGTTGGATTATCGAATCGAATATCACCCCTTTTAGCTTGGTAGCCTAAGAATTAGGGAACAGACACCATAATTGACGCGAATCCTAAAGGTAGATCTACTGGCCCTAACTCTCCCTATACTGGAAAATGGTATGCTTTAGTATTTCGAGTTATTAATACAGATGGATTTCTGTTTTGGGGATATTCTATATGCATTATGTTAACGTCGGTTACCAAGTGTTCAATCCATATGAATGATTTTTAAACACTTGCGAGTGTATGATTATTGGATAAATGAAATCTTGTGGTCTATTAAAATTATGGAAATGATTGATTACGATAAACTAATGAACTCACCAACCTTTTGGTTGACACTTTAAAGCATGTTTATTCTCAGGTATGAAAGAAATCTTCCGCTGTGCATTTGCTCATTTTAGAGATATTACTTGGAGTCATTCATGACATATTTCAAAAGACGTTGCATTCGAGTCGTTGAGTTCATCAAGATTATTATTAAGTCAATTATAGTTGGATATATTATGAAATGGTATGCATGCCGTCAACTTTCGATGTAATGAAAGTTTGTCTTTTAAAAACGAATGCAATGTTTGTAAAATGTATCATATAGAGGTCAAGTACCTCGCGATGTAACCAAATGTAATGTATTCGTCCAGATGGTTTAGGACGGGTCATGAAAGTCGGGAACTTGGTGTGAGTTTGGTAATCGATGGAAGTTATCGAGCTAGTGGGAGTTAGTCGACTAGTGAAGTTGTGGAGATGTTTATGCGACGTTATTATCCAATTTCTCAAGATTAGTGTGATGATTCCGGGTAACACTAGGGCTTCGAGTACTTGTTTTACTCTCCGATGGCAAAGAAATTTGTGACTGGCTGGTGGTACGAACCAAGTTTCTTCTCGAGTAGCCGAGGTTTTATTTCTTACTCGTACAGTGGGAGCATGCTTGGGATGAGAAGATGGGTTTGTGATATTCATAGCTATGATGAGGTCAGTGTACCAGCGATAAAGCGGAAAGTTGAAAACTTAGTAGATTTCGAGGTTGTGACTGCATTCTCAGTGGAGCCTTGATGAAGAGTCTACGAGGGCGTCTGTTGTATTTTTTGATTGCTTGATTGCTGGGAGGAAAATCATAGATAGACGGTGAAATCCTGTATGAGGGTCATAATTGACATGTGTGTTCGGGATTGGACATGTCTAGAGTGATCGGTGAGGCGGTGTAGTCTCATGAAGAATCCTATAACTGAAGAGTCGCATACTTCAATTGGTCTTCTGGTGTATGAAGTTGATCTTCGTGTTAGAAGATGGTGGCGCAGAAATCGAGAGATAACCCAAGCTTGCAACGAAGATTAGATTATTACTCAGGTGTTTGAGTGTCGAAAGTCTTCCTTCCCATGGCGTGGAAGTGCGGCGTGTCTCGGGTGTTTATTCGGCGGTGTTCAAATGGAGTTCCATAATCAGGTAATCTAGAGTTGTTGTGGGTGTTTAGTACAATTGAAGTTGATTACATTTTGGCGAGTGTAGTTGAAGTGCTCTTTATCTAAAGCTGCCAGCTCGAGTAGTTGGAATGTGCGTGTCCCAAGAAGCTTTCTTGATGGTATAGATGGTGAGGTTTAATGAAGTCGAGACAGATGATCGAGTATGGGTTTATAAAATGGGTTGTGATTAGATCATCCTTCAAGTGGGAGATTGTTGGATGTGTGAAAGATATTAAAACAACAAGAAAAGTGTGTTTTAGTGTTAAGACGCGTTGTGGCTCATTAAGGCGCGTCATGGCTCATTAAGGCGCATTATGGATCAACACTTGGATTAAGGTTCGACGGTTGCAATGTTATCAGTTTCGAAATCATGCTTTAAGCCACGACGCGGCTTAAACCTATCCAGGAGCCTGACGGGAAAAACGCGTTTTCTTGCTCTTCAAGTTGTTCCTTGTTTAGATATGCCTATATAAACACCCTATTGTAACCCTAACATGTGTGCACGAAATTAATAGTGAAAAATCTCTGGTTTGCGCCCGTGGAGTAACCCCTTCTCCGTGTTTCGAAGTTGGGATATAACCACGTTAAATCCCGTATCGTTTATTTATCGTTTTTGTTTTAATTATTCGTTTGTCGTTCGCGGGTTAGTAATTATGATCAATCACTTATCTTGTTTGGGTCCTAAATCCTAACATACTAGGCACTAACCACGCGTATCCAAACACACCCGCAACACACGCGTTTTTAATTC
This sequence comes from Rutidosis leptorrhynchoides, assembly GCF_046630445.1. NCBI lineage: Eukaryota > Viridiplantae > Streptophyta > Magnoliopsida > Asterales > Asteraceae > Rutidosis > Rutidosis leptorrhynchoides. The sequence goes on from NC_092334.1 coordinate 66,741,339, forward strand.
TGTAAATAAATAACGCTACGTTATATATGAATATGCAACCCGAAAGGCCACGCTGAATAGCGCGAGCCGATCCGGATCTTGTTACTTACAAAATCTACTACTAACAATTCATACCAACGAAGCATTGCTTCAATGGTACCGCGGTTACACTTGTGTACTCGCAGGGCTAGAGGTCTCGGGTTCGAACCTCGTCACCCGCTCTAGGAATTGAAACATTATTCCTTGAAGGTGGCCCAAAGGGAAGGTTTTACCGACCCGCTCCGGGACTAAGATCCGGCCCGCCTGCCCCTCGGGATGGTTTAAGGGTAGGATCCTCAGAGTGTGGTTCGGATTTCCTGCCCGAAAGCGCGTGTGTGTGTGCAAATGATGACTAGGCTTCGGTCCGGACTGATGCAAGCTTGCCTTTAAAAAAAAAAAAAAAAACCTACTAACAATTCATATATCTTAAATATATAATGTTATTTAATATGATATTTAGTATTACGACGTTGTAATATAGCAAATCCAAATCCATCCAAATAAATAATAATTGGGTGAGCCATCATACGGAGTATCAAAGTCTAATTGACCATGAATAAAAATTAAAGTAGCTCAAATATTTGTATGTAATTTAATTAATAACTAGTTTATAACCTGCGGTTTTGCAGGGTTTTAAATTAAATATTATAAAACTTATTTTGAGAGGTAAGCAGTTCATGTTTTGGAATAAATAATCATTGGTAGATTATAATTCATAATGTTATGAAAACACATGTACAGTAAATCAAACAAATAAGTACACAAAGTTCAATATAATGGTTTAATGAATCCGTAGTAGAGGTTAACACGTCTCCATTGCATCAGTTGCATCTTGTATTATCGTCCAGTGCACACTCCCATCAACTCTTGCACACTTCATACAACCCTCAATTGTTCGATCATTGCCAATAACTATCAATTGTTAGAAAAACAAAGCTAACAGGCTTAAAATTAAGCAACTAATCTATTAGAGGTATAGTACATACGGGTTTGTAATTAGGGTTTATTAGAAACCATGCTTCTAAAAAAAATATATATGATCTGTAACATATTAATAGTCGGTCACTTACTCATACAATAATGAAAAAGTAACGTAGTCTACACTCCTAAACATACCTAGTTCTTTACAATGTCACTGATGCAATTGATGTCCCCTGCACTATCTTTAAAGTGGTAACAAATACCACTAATAAAGAGAAAAGAAAAGTTTCAATATTTGATGCACGCATTCCATCTCACTACAACGTTCTGCATGTCATCTTCGAACCAAATCGAATAACAAATAAATTACTGGGTCAGTGACATATAGCTAACCTCAATTATTCCTCTTTGTGGATCAGTTGGAAGTACACCATACGGAAACAAATAAAAATCGAGTCCAACTGCTTCAAACAAGTCCTTCATACGTTAAATTTACATTTATAATCATATTGAAAATCATATTATTAATTCACTGGGAGAATGATTCCACATCACCCCCCCCCCCCCTATTTCAACCTACTTAAACATAACCCATTTTTGACACGTATCAACACATACCTTATTTTACCTATTTTGACCATATGATACATGGATAAAATTTAGACATTTTCCCGGTTAGCCAGCCATCCATTGATATATTATATTAGAATATGAAGCTGCTTTTACCTGTGAATCTGAGGAAAAGTAGGTTGTAATGTTGGATAGGGCATCAAACATGACTGGAGATCCGGATCCATGTGCCGAACTCAATCCAACCTCATCATAATCAAAGCATCTTGATATTTTTAACAATTAACCACATGGATAACAGTATCAACTACAAATTTAAACTATGACAATTCATAAAGCAACATATGATGGCACAACAATATGTCATTAACCTAATATCAATTGATAAAGCAACACAATTATAACAAAAAACCTAACTGCACTGCTATAGTTACACGTAGTAAGTAGTTAACAATCATATAAATATAAACATAAACATTTTTATATAAACATGAAACTTATATGAGTAGATCACAATTTAGAGGGTTAACCCACAAAAACTAAAATGAAAACATTAAAGCTTATGCTTGTTCTCTTAACTAATACATTATCAAATAGCGTAAGTTTAGATTTGTAGATAACAGATATAACACAAACACATTTACATCCATTGAGTAAAGTATAGCAAATGAAAAAACGCATAATAGACTACTACACTCGTAAACAATGACTTGAAATAGTCCTCTTTAGCTTAGACAATCTTTATTTCACATATTATCAAAGAGCTTAGACAACCTTTATTTCCATATAGTAAAATGGCAATTGTTATACTTACAAAGATTTTAACATATACAACTGGAAGGTAGTATTGTCCATAATTTCGATTCGTGACTTACATATTACATGATCGATTATCAATCTGCATCCCGTATTTAAATCTCGTTTGCAACTGCTATAGCCTTAAATGATTCCAATCGTGTGTGCAACTTCCAAAACATCATAATCTCAAGTTAACCGAACATATGCATTTTTTGTTTCATTATGTCTGCATTACATATTTACATTTAACAAAAAAGTGGTAGAATCAAGAGGTAAGTAACCAATCGGGGGAAAGCAATTTTTTTTTTTTTCGTTTTTTGAAAAAACTTTGTTCACGAACATTATAGATGGGATGAAAATATGAATATTTAGTAGAGACACTTTGTGATAAATGTTTTTATTTTGGCGGGAAAACGCTCGAAGAAGTAATATATAACAATTATCGTGTTTTTCGAGCGTATGTTGAGGTTTTAGCTATTGGTGTTTAGATATTAGAGTTTAGATATTAGGGTTTATAGGGTTTAGATATTAGGGTTTAGAAATTTAGGGTTTGGGGTTTAGATTTAGGGTTTAGATTTAAGATTTAGATTGAGTTTTTAACACGAACGGTTTAGAGTTTAGGGTTTAGGGTTTAGGGTTTGGTGTTTTGGGTTTATGGAATAAACCCAAAACACCAAACACTAAACCTTAAACCCTAAACTCTAAATCGGGCTATATTTTACTTCACAAAACATGAAAAAAAAAAAAAAAAAAAAAAAAAAACTTTCATATTCTTCACGAACAATATTATCTTGAATGTTATTTTTGTTGATCGTTTTTCCGCCTAAATAATAACATTCATCACGAAGTGTCTCTTCTAAATGTTCATATTTTCGTGTGATCTTGATGCCGGAAAAAAAAAAATCCAAAAAAAGGAAAAAAAAAAAAAATTTGCTTCCCCCGATTTGTTACTTCCCCATTGACCCTGCCCCTAACAAAAAATATCAGAGTGCATCTTAAAGCATGTTTACCAAAATATAGAGCAAACAAAAACAAAAAATGTGCAAAAATATCGGACAAATGGGAGTGTTGAAAAGAAAAAAAAAAAAAAAAAAAAAAACTTCAATTCCCTTGCAATTAATGAAGTAATTATACATTTTGCTTCGCATAAAAAAAATTCTTTTTTTTTTTTTTGGGTATGATTCATAATACGAATTAAGAATATAGAAAAGAATTAAGAAATCGTAATATCCCATGGAATATCAAAACCTTTTTCAGATACAATCATCTATTGGATCTTGAGGACTCAAATCTATTGCACCATGAGAACCCTAATTTGATTTTGAAACATGAAGGATTTTTTATTGACAATTGCAACATATGACCCCTAATTTTTCGTGAAACCTAACTTCTGATTTGTAGATGAATAGAAGTTTACACTAATTGCATCGTCAATTTTATGGTTCCGAATTTACAGATCGTAGCGAAGTATGGTGTGTTGTTTAATTGGTTTTTGTGATGTGATAATAGGCAGAGTAACAATGACCTCGCGTATTTTCATTGGGAGATGATAAATCCAACATGATTTTTACTTCTTCCAACATCATTTCATTCCCTTTTCCCAAAATATCCTTCAATAAATTACAACACAAAATTTTAAAATCTTTACATTAGTTTATCATTAAGGGCATTTTAGACCATTTAAGTGGAAAAAGTAAAATTCATGTTGAATTTATCATCTCCCATTTTCATTAGGGACGGATTTTTAAGGCTATTTTTGTTAGTATTTATTTATTTTTATTTTTATTTTAGCAAAAAACAGGAATTAAATATATAAAACTTTCCACTAAGATGTGAAAAGTTGAAGGTTACAAACATACAAGGCATGGATTTACATTGATGCAAACCACCCTTTAAAAAAAAGAAAGTAACCTTAAAAGGCTTAAAACTCTAAAATACAACTCTAGTCATACACTCTTCCAACAAAATAGCCAAACACAAGTGCAGAATATTATAACCATATTACATTAGCTAACAATAACACCATGACTTGATTTTCTTCATAAGAATCCAAAGCTCTTTCAAATCCTAGCTCACCGAGTCATATATCCATATATCATCCCAAAAAGATATACGCGACCCATTACCAATGATCCATTACCAACTACGAGGGATTAAAATTCGAAATAATCATCAATGCCTTGAAGCGTCATCATAACCGGAAACAATAAAACCCATCACAATATTAAACATACACTCCAACACCAAAATAAACCCACAGGCCTACGATTCGAGGACACTTGAATCCCATAAAAAATAAAACCTTTCCAAATGTTGTTAAGAGCATTAATCGACACATTTTCAACCTCCGTCTCTGAATTACCATTAATTATATTTGAAATTTCATAATCAACCTGTTAGAATGAGTCACCAAAAAGTCAAAAATAGTCAAATTGCCATTTTAGGTAATTTGACTTATGGGATCAGAAGATGTACTTGATCATTTCCTCAATTGGAAGCTACAAACTGCACAGATTCAACGGCTACAAGCACCAAGCCAAAACAGCATCTTTCCTTATTTGTAGAGGTGGTTCCAAAAGTACATTGGAGCCTAACCTCAAACTAGATTTAGCTGTTAGGTTCTTAAGTGTATATAAACACACTTGCACTTGTAAAAAATCATAACAATTGTATCAATTCTGTCAATTAGCAAACTGGTCAATACAAATCATCATTTGGTTTTTTAATTCTCTTAATCTAACATGGTATCAGAGCGGGTGTGCTGATTCTGGATCATTGCAACACTTTTATGGCTCAATCATTTACCATAAACAAGGCTGACATGTCTAACATTGACGGTAGCTCAGTAAATCGAGTTGTCATGTCAATATTTGACGGTAGCTCAACATATAATGGAGAAAGTTACCTGGATATTCTCTGTAAGCCATCAATCATTGCTGAAACTGAAACTGTCACCACAAACTATCATCAACCACCTAAGCAATTGAGTTGTGTGTATTGTAGAATGCCAAGACACACAATAATTAACTGTTATAGGCTTATTGGTTATCCAAATTGGTGGATAAACAGAGACACAACAAAGTGGTGAGGACTGGAGCTGAAACAACCAGCGGCCACCATAAGGTTACCGGCAACGGCAACTCAAGATCCAACCAGTCAACTCAGAAATCAAACAGAGGTATCTCAAACTTTTTACCTCAAAAATTGACCAAATGGGTGAAGATTAAATCTTCAAACCCTAATAAATTACTCCAATCAAACAAGGTAATTGGGGTAAACCCTAATCACTTTAAATTAACTAATGATAATAGGTTCAAGTGTTTTCAAGAACTGATGAAAGACGAAAAACTTGAACCCAAAATCCAATCGACCGATCTTAGAAGCCAAGTGACTAGAACTGAAAACACCCATCGGTGGTGTACTGATAAATAAAAGAGAAAATTAAATCTCTCTTTTCAATCGATTTTATCATGTATCGATAAAGAAAAAGGGGTGAAAGATGATAAACAGGAGATAAATATGTCAAACCCTAAATGGGTGTCAAACCCTAATTTTATGTCTGACACTAATGATATGTCTGACCCCAATTGTTATACCCATTCCCATCGACAAAAGAGATCAATAGATGGGCCTAATATTAATAAATGGGCTCAAAATAAAAAGGGGGTAGGCTTAATATTTCGGCCCAAATGGAAATAGGGAGTGGACTTAATGGGGATGTTCAGGCCCAAAATGATGAAATAAATAAATCTGTCCAAAAGTTTTTTTAAAAACAAACATTTAACTAATGACACGGGAAAAGCCAATATTATTTCGAACAACGTTAAGAATAATGAATGGATTTTTGATTGTGGTGCTACCCACACCATGAGTTTTGAAAAATCCGATTTTTACGCTCAATCAAAACCTCGTGTTAGTAAAATTCAAACGGCCAATGGAGGTGTTGTGCAAGTAGAAGGGGGTGGAAAAATTGAAATTACTCTGACTATGAACTTATCTAATTGTTTATATATTCCAACCCTGTCCCATAAACTTTTATCCGTTAGTCATGTTACAAGAGAATTAAATTGTTCTGTTTTATTACATCCCACTTTCTGTATCCTTCAGGATATCAGAACTGGGGTGATTATTGGGCGTGGTACTGAACGGGGCGGGTTGTACTATGTGAACGAAGTAACCCAACAAGGTACCGTGATGCTTGCTCATGGAACACCTACGAGGGAAGCTTGGTTATGGTATAGGAGGTTGGGTCACTCATCTGCCGGATACTTACATGTTTTATTTCTAAGTCTTTTTCCATCAAATGTTACCTTAAATTGTGAAACTTGCATTTTGGCCAAAAGCCACCGAAGTACTTTTAAACCTAGTAATACAAGGAAAGATGTACCTTTCGCTTTAATCTATTAGGATGTTTGGGGTCCTACACCGGTTAATGGGGGAAAGAATTTTTGATACTTTGTCTTATTCACTGATGATCATTCACATATGACATGGATTTATTTTTTGACTCGCAAATCTGAAGTGTTTGAAAAGTTTTCCCATTTTTATAAATTGATACAAACTCAATTTAACAAAAATATACAAATTTTGAGATCCGATAATGGGGGTGAATTTGTTAATACTTCAATGAAACATTTTTGCGAAGAAAACGGGATTATTCACCAAACATCTTGTGCTCACACCCCCGAACAAAATGGAGTAGCCGAACGAAAAAATCGACTACTCTTAGAAATGACAGGAGCTTTATTAATTGAATCAAAAGTTCCGAAAAGTTTTTCGCCCGAAGCTCTTGCTTCCGCTACCTACCTTATTAACCGACTACCTACTAAAGCTTTGGGCACAAAAACTCCGAAAGATACTCTTTCTCAATTTCATACTCTTCCGACCTCATTTAGTATTGAACCTCGAATATTTGGGTGCTCGGTTTTTGTACACATTTCGAAAAATGAACGCACCAAACTAGATCCATGTGCGGAAAAATGTGTCATGGTGGGCTATGGAATTAACCAAAAAGGGTATAAATGTTATAGTCCTAAAAGACGTCATGTTTTCACTACAATGAACTGTGAATTTGTCGAAATCGAATATTTTTATGATACCCAACTCACGAGTGAGGGGGAGAAAGAGGATAATGACACTCTCAGTTGGATGACATGGGTTCCACCTCAAATACATCAAACACAAAACCATGAACCACCTCAAACACAAGAGCCCAGCCAACACAAAACCCCGAACCTATATAAACTCCAACACTAAACCCTGAGCCAACACAAGACCATGAACCCACAGAAACTATCCCACCAAACCATGAGACTATTGAAACCTCCTCGAACAATGAACATCAAACCCATGAGGAACAAAATGACACAAATTCTGATGAAACTACACAACGATATGTCCTACCTCAAAGAGTCAATAGAGGTGTCCCACCTAAACGATACTCACCAGAAAAAGAAGCGCAAAGATCCAGATATCCTATGGCTAATATAGCACAGGAAAATCTGTCAAAAGAAGCTCATAAATTTAACTCCGCAATCTACTCCGAAAAAATTCTAACCTCCGTTGAACAAGCTCTAAAATCAACAAACTGAAAAAAGCAATGGAGGTTGAAATGAAAGCTTTGAGTGATAATAACACGTGGGAAAAATGTGCCATGCCTTAAGAAAAGAAACCAGTGGGATGTCGATGGGTATTTACGATAAAATATAAACCAGATGGAACTATTAAAAGATACAAAGCTCGACTGGTTGCACAAGGGAACACTCAGACATATGGGATTGATTACTTCGAAACCTTCTCACCTGTTGCAAAGATTGATATCATCAGAGTTCTCTTCTCTATCGCTGCAAATGAAGATTGGCCACTTCATCAATTTGATGTGAAGAATGCCTTTCTCCATGGCGAATTAAAGGAATAAGTCTATATGGAAGCACCACCGGGATTCACCGACAACTTTAAAAACAGGGAAGTTTATCGACTTAAAAAGGATTTATATGGGCTAAAACAATCGCCACGGGCATAGTTTGAGAGATTTACGTTATTTATAAAAAAAATACGATTTCAAACAAAGTAACTCTGATCATACTCTCTTCTTTAAACGAAAAGGAAATTTAATTACATGTTTAATCATTTATGTTCATGATATGATAATAACATGAAATGATAAAGAGGAAATTTCTAACTTGAAAATGAACTTATTTAAAGAATTTGAAATGAAAGACTTGGGCAGACTTAAGTATTTTTTGGAGATTGAGGTATTACGATCCCAACAGGGAATATTTATTTGTCAAAAGAAGTATGTTCTTGATTTTCTTGCAGAAACAGGTATGATTGATTGCAAACCAGCTGATACTTCAATAATTCCAAATCAGAAACTATATATGGAAGATGAAGCTGATGTTGCTGATAAAGGGCAATACCAAAGGATGGTCGGAAAACTCATCTATCTTGCTCACACTCGACCTGATATAGTGAAATGTCCCGTTCTTATTGATTAAAAACGTTCCATATTAATTGATTTCGTTGCGAGGTTTTGACCTCTATATGAGACGTTTTTTTCAAAGACTGCATTCATTTTTAAAACAAACCATAACCTTTATTTCAATAAAGGTTTAAAAAGCTTTACGTAGATTATCAAATAATGATAATCTAAAATATCTTGTTTACACACGACCATTACATAATGGTTTACAATACAAATATGTTACATCGAAATCAGTTTCTTAAATGCAGTTTTTACACAATATCATACAAACATGGACTCCAAATCTTGTCCTTATTATAGTATGCAACAGCGGAAGCTCTTAGTATTCACCTGAGAATAAACATGCTTTAAACGTCAACAAAAATGTTGGTGAGTTATAGGTTTAACCTATATATATCAGATCGTAATAATAGACCACAAGATTTCATATTTCAATACACATCCCATACATAGAGATAAAAATCATTCATATGGTGAACACCTGGTAACCGACATTAACAAGCTGCATATATAAGAATATCCCCATCATTCCGGGACACCCTTCGGATATGATATAAATTTCGAAGTACTAAAGCATCCGGTACTTTGGATGGGGTTTGTTAGGCCCAATAGATCTATCTTTAGGATTCGCGTCAATTAGGGTGTCTGTTCCCTAATTCTTAGATTACCAGACTTAATAAAAAGGGGCATATTCGATTTCGATAATTCAACCATAGAATGTAGTTTCACGTACTTGTGTCTATTTTGTAAATCATTTATAAAACCTGCATGTATTCTCATCCCAAAAATATTAGATTTTAAAAGTGGGACTATAACTCACTTTCACAGATTTTTATTTCGTCGGGAAGTAAGACTTGGCCACTGGTTGATTCACGAACCTATAACAATATATACATATATATCAAAGTATGTTCAAAATATATTTACAACACTTTTAATATATTTTGATGTTTTAAGTTTATTAAGTCAGCTGTCCTCGTTAGTAACCTACAACTAGTTGTCCACAGTTAGATGTACAGAAATAAATCGATAAATATTATCTTGAATCAATCCACGACCCAGTGTATACGTATCTCAGTATTGATCACAACTCAAACTATATATATTTTGGAATCAACCTCAACCCTGTATAGCTAACTCCAACATTCACATATAGAGTGTCTATGGTTGTTCCGAAATATATATAGATGTGTCGACATGATAGGTCGAAATATTGTATACGTGTCTATGGTATCTCAAGATTACATAATATACAATACAATTTGATTAAGTTATGGTTGGAATAGATTTGTTACCAATTTTCACGTAGCTAAAATGAGAAAAATTATCCAATCTTGTTTTACCCATAACTTCTTCATTTTAAATCCGTTTTGAGTGAATCAAATTGCTATGGTTTCATATTGAACTCTATTTTATGAATCTAAACAGAAAAAGTATAGGTTTATAGTCAGCAAAATAAGTTACAAGTCGTTTTTGTAAAGATAGTCATTTCAGTCGAAAGAACGACGTCTAGATGACCATTTTAGAAAACATACTTCCACTTTGAGTTTAACCATGATTTTTGGATATAGTTTCATGTTCATAATAAAAATCATTTTCCCAGAATAACAACTTTTAAATCAAAGTTTATCATAGTTTTTAATTAACTAACCCAAAACAGCCCGCGGTGTTACTACGACGGCGTAAATCCAGTTTTACGGTGTTTTTCGTGTTTCCAGGTTTTAAATCATTAAGTTAGCATATCATATAGATATAGAACATGTGTTTAGTTGATTTTAAAAGTCAAGTTAGAAGGATTAACTTTTATTTGCGAACAAGTTTAGAATTAACTAAACTATGTTCTAGTGATTACAAGTTTAAACCTTCGAATAAGATAGCTTTATATGTATGAATCGAATGATGTTATGAACATCATTACTACCTCAAGTTCCTTGGATAAACCTACTGGAAATGAGAAAAATGGATCTAGCTTCAAAGGATCCTTGGATGGCTTGAAAGTTCTTGAAGCAGAATCATGACACGAAAACAGTTCAAGTAAGATTTTCACTTGAAATAAGATTGTTATAGTTATAGAAATTGAATTAAAGTTTGAATATGATTATTACCTTGTATTATAAAGATAACCTACTGTAAGTAACAAAGGTTTCTTGATCTTGGATGATTACTTGGAATGGATTTAGAAAACTTGGAAGTAAACTTGCAATCTTGGAAGTATTCTTGATTTAATGAAACTAGAACTTTTGGAATTTATGAAGAACACTTAGAACTTGAAGATAGAACTTGAGAGAGATCAATTAGATGAAGAAAATTGAAGAATGAAAGTGTTTGTAGGTGTTTTTGGTCGTTGGTGTATGGATTAGATATAAAGGATATGTAATTTTGTTTTCATGTAAATAAGTCATGAATGATTACTCATATTTTTGTAATTTTATGAGATATTTCATGCTAGTTGCCAAATGATGGTTCCCACATGTGTTAGGTGACTCACATGGGCTGCTAAGAGCTGATCATTGGAGTGTATATACCAATAGTACATACATCTAAAAGCTGTGTATTGTACGAGTACGAATACGGGTGCATACGAGTAGAATTGTTGATGAAACTGAACGAGGATGTAATTGTAAGTATTTTTGTTAAGTAGAAGTATTTTTATAAGTGTCTTGAAGTCTTTCAAAAGTGTATGAATACATATTAAAACACTACATGTATATACATTTTAACTGAGTCGTTAAGTCATCTTTAGTCGTTACATGTAAATGTTGTTTTGAAACCTTTAGGTTAACGATCTTGTTGAATGTTGTTAACCCATTGTTTATTATAACAAATGAGATGTTAAATTGTTATATTATCATGATATTATGATGTATGAATATCTCTTAATATGATATATATACATTAAATGTCGTTACAACGATAATCGTTACATATATGTCTCGTTTCAAAATCATTAAGTTAGTAGTCTTGTTTTTACATATGTAGTTCATTGTTAATATACTTAATGATATGTTTAATTATCATAATATCATGTTAACTATATATGTATCCATATATATGTCATCATATAGTTTTTACAAGTTTTAACGTTCGTGAATCACCGGTCAACTTGGGTGGTCAATTGTCTATATGAAACCTATTTTAATTAATCAAGTCTTAACAAGTTTGATTGCTTAACATGTTGGAAACACTTAATCATGTAAATAACAATCTCAATTAATATATATAAACATGGAAAAGTTCGGGTCACTACATATAGCACATGCAGTTGGAGTTGTGAGTCAATTCATGCATCAACCACAGGTTGTGAGTCAATTCATGCGTCAACCACAGGTTCACCATATGGAAGCCGTAATGAGAATCATCAGATATTTGAAGAAAACAGAGGATCATGGAGTTATATTCAGAAAGAATGGGCACCTTGAAGCACAAATTTATACGGATGCAAGTTGGGCTGAAGAAAAAGGAGATAGACGGTCAACTTTAGGTTTCTTCACAATAGTTGGAGGAAACTTAGTTGAGTGGAAAAGTAAGAAACAAAAGGTCGTGTCCCTATCAAGTACTGAATCAGAATTTAGAGGTATCGCAAAGGGAGTGGTGGAGGCATTATGGATTCAAAAACTCTTGACAGAAATAGGATTCCCTCCAAAAGAAGCTATTCAAATCTTATGCGATAATGAAGCGGCCATTGCCATTTCAGAGAACTCGGTTCAACATGATCGAACCAAACATGTTGAAATCGATCGACACTTTATCAGAGAAAAGCTGGATGGTGAAATCATTTCCCTTCCATCAATTAGATCCGAAGATCAGCTAGCCGACATCCTCACCAAATCAGTCAACGGAAGACTCTTCTGCGAAGTTCTTGGCAAGTTGAATATTGAAAACCCCACTGTTCAACTTGAGGGGGAGTGTCAGAATGAGTCACCAAAAAGTCAACAATAGTCAAATTACCATTTTAGGTAATTTGACTTATGGGATCAGAAGATGTACTTCATCATTTCCTCAATTGGAAGCTACAAACTGCACAGATTCAACGGCTACAAGCACCAAGCCAAAACAACATCTTTTCTTATTTGTAGAGGTGGTTCCAAAAGTACATTGGAGCCTAACCTCAAACTAGAATTAGCTGTTAAGTTCTTAAGTGTATATAAACACACTTGCACTTGTAAAAAATCATAACAATTGTATCAATTCTGTCAATTAGCAAACTGATCAATACAAATCATCATTTGGTTTTTTAATTCTCTTAATCTAACACAACCGTCATACCCTCCGGCCTTTATCCCGACTAACAAGGCCTCTAGAATTCCAAGACGCAATCTTCATTGGTAGTTTTTAGAAGGTCGTTCGTTACTATCAAACATACCTTCCAAAAAATTCCCAAAAACTTCTTTTTCCTCTTTGTCGTTCTTTTTAGGATTAAGAACCTTACCATTCACTTTTATAGGCTTTCTTGGGAATTCAGTTTCCTGATCACTTTCAGCATTCTTAACCTCCCCAGCAACTGATCGATTTTCCATCTCCAATTCGACATCTTCAATCATATCACAAGACCTATTTTTTCTTAGGTTTACGTCCCTTGCTTGGACCACGTTGACCTGATCCACTCTCCTTATTGCAGTTTAACTTTGATTTTAGCGCATTCTTTTTGTAAATTGCACAGGCTGACCTGCAATCCAGTGTTGGGCACTGGTGTGTGTCAAGCTTATCGTGAGAAAACCTGGCTTTGTGAAAGAACGATGAATCGTCTGGTATATCCACACCATACGTATTATCCAATTGTGACGGACCAGCTGAACTGGGCTTGTTCAAATCTGATGGGATTGACTTTTTTGCACTTGAATTGGGCTTCACTTTTTCAGGCCCACACGAAGTGGACTTCACATTATCACCAGATGGAATACTTTTAGGGTTAATAGGAGACTTGTCAACATCAATACCCTTTTTTCATAGGGTACATCCTCTGTAGAAGTAAAAGTGGATTCAAGGTTCTTTTTAAGATTGTTGGAAATGCAAAAAGGCGATGTATCAGCCACCTTTACAGGCTCTGTAATCGATTTTTTCACTAAAACCGCACCCTTGTACTTTTCATAGACATGAAGGTGTTACGATCCCACATCGCCCAAGTATGGAATTGGGTGATGGCTTATAAGTCAAGGTGTTCCCTCCTCCTTCAAGCTAGCTTTTGGGAGTGAGTTCTACACTTGGGCTTATGGCTAGTCCGAGCTCACCCCCGGTTCGTCCCCAGGTGAGAATTCGGGTCTTCCCCTGTTTGTCCCCAGAAGACCATGACAATTGGTATCAGAGCTAGCCCGCCTTTCGGGACCCGACACCTCGGAGTGGTGGCTTGGACCCGAAGAGAGGGTGCCAACCGTGACCAACATAGCCGTGACCAACGAGGACGTTGGTTCTTTAAGGGTGGGGTATTGTTACGATCCCACATCGCCCAAGTATGGGATTGGGTGATGGCTTATAAGTCAAGGTGTTCTCTCCTCCTTCAAGCTAGCTTTTGGGAGTGAGTTCTACACTTGGGCTTATGACTAGTCCGAGCTCACCCCCGGTTCGTCCCCAGGTGAGAATTCGGGTCTTCCCCGGTTCGTCCCCAGAAGACCATGACAGAAGGTTGAGATTTGATGGTGTACTATTATCATCAACCTACAGGTTATTACCCAAAATACCATATTCGAATTCAAAATTTGAATTCTCGTGGACTTGCTCGCCAACATTACTCGGGATCGGAGAACCTGTCACCGGCCCCGGAGACATCAACCCATCTGCTCCTTCATCCTCAATAATCGGACCTTTAGTCTCATCACCCATTTTGTTGTCATTAGAAATCTTATCTTCTTGATCAACCTCAACAAAATTAAATTATTGACCGAATCCATAAACGTCTCCATATCATCTACATCGATATATTGGATTGGATTGAAATCCATTCCAACTTCATGGACCCAAAGAATTGCTTTTTGATTGTTTTCTAGCACCGTAAGTTTTTCTTTGAAGATCACTGACGGCGAAAACACCTCCATGAATACGAAGAACGAACCAGCTTGAGACAATTCAAGGGAGCTTTTTGGCATAAAGAGAACATCTCCCAAGCCTTGGACAGCCATATACACATTCTCTAAACAACCATAATCCATTGGAATACCTCTTACCTCCACCCAAACTAATCTCGAGTACCTCCCTACTCTATCCTTCATAGGAATAACTTTTAAGAATTCATCTTTTCCGTTACTCAATCGAGGCCCTTGACACACGTTTTGAAAACTCTTCAAGTCGGAACATCGAATTATGTAGACATATATTCCCCATAAAAAGCATTTGTTAATTTTACCATTGCGTTCAATAAGTCATTTAGCAAGCTTCTCTTTAGAGAAGGCAATCTTATCAATGATCAAGACCATTAAGTTCAAACTCTCACTAATTTCTTCATTGACAAATAGAAATGGAGGACAATTGATGAGAGACACAATTGATTGATGAGAGACACAGTTGATTTGATGAGAGATCAAGCTAATAAATGGTTATTATTGATAAATGAGATATAATCTAATGATTATTTTTTTTGTCAACTAAGATTTTTGAAAGATGATTAGTTAAAATAACTTTATTATTATATATAATAATAAATAATAATAATATAGATAGATATAGATATAGATATAGATATAGATAGATAATATAGATATAGATAGATGGATATAGATACTAAAGAATTAAAGATTACACATTTACATTTGTTAAAACATATATTTTATTTTTTTTATTATTATTATTATTATTATTATTATTATTATTATTATTATTATTATTATTATTATTATTATTATTATTATTATTATTATTATTATTACTCTATATACTAAAATACATGTCCAATTTCGTTGTTTCAGTTATATCGGATTGTCGTTTTGAGTTTGCGTTCATACTACACACGGCCCTTCAACTACGGCTCAATTTACACAACGACCCCTCAATCGGCTCAATTTACACAACGACCCCTCAAGTTTTCAGTTATATCGGATTGTCGTTTTGAGTTTGCGTTCACACTACACACGGCCCTTCAACTACGGCTCAATTTACACAACGACCCCTCAATTTTACATTTCTCAGGGGTAGAAAATGTAAATATATAATTTTATTAAAATAAAAGAAACTAATTCCACCCGAATTTTTAACGGGTCCTATCTTCTCGCTCGGTGCGAATCAAATTTCTCTGAGACCACCGTTCATCTCGAAAAAAATCTAATGAAACAACGGGACTAACTAGGCGCGAAATGGACATCGTTAAAAGAACACTAGATAACAGGCCCTATATTCTCGCTCGGTACGAGTTAAATTTTTCCGAGTCAACCGTTTAACTCGAAATAATTTTACGAACACAACGCGACTAACTATACGCGAAATGGATATCGTTCAAAAAACACTAAATATTTCGGGCTATATTACATACATATACATACAGGTCCAACAAACAACCCAACCTACTAGATATATTAGGTACCAAACAACGTATATCCAAATTCGACCGCGCATCGAAAACAACCGCAGCAACGCGCGGTCGAATTTTTTTCTAGTTATTTACAAATGTAAGATACTTTAGTCAATTCGCGATAACAATTACAGTACATGTTTTTTGTGCTTATATTTTCTTACATCACGTTAATGTTTTATTTGTTAAAATTACTTTATTCGTTTAATTTTATTAATAGAAAATATTTTAATAGTTTTTGAAATATATAACAGATATCTATTAATTTGTTTAATCTATCGGTGATCAAATTTTTGTATCTTATTAATGATGTCGTTGAACAAAGTTTCTTCTTTTCGTTAGATCTCACATAGTCGGGTTTTCATCGAATACTTTGAGATCTTCATGATAATAAATGACTATTGTACCTTTCCAATCAAACATAATAAAAACACATTTGCATAATTGCATGCCTTTAAATAACATTTGCATTACATGTTACTAAATAAATTAATTTAGAGTTTATAGTATGTATCATCAGAAGCAGCAAAAACTGGTTGCCAACTTGCCATAGAAAAGTTGTCAACATGTTTGGTAACATTATATGATATAAACAGCTCCAGCCATTTTACATATATGAAGGCAAAGATACAATTTACAATTAGAAGTTACACAGGAAATTAGTATTATCGCTCCATATAAAAAAAACTAGATAAACAACTTTGTGAAAACTAATGAACACAAGGTCGGAAGATAAATGAGATCTTCATTCTTCAATCTCTTAGCGCACCTTTTCAATCCGTTCTTATCTATAACATGTTTTAGCAGTTCTAACGTTTACTCTTACACGTTTAAAAATAAATACATACACAAAACGGGACTATACTTTTTCAGAGTGTTTACATACAAATTGAACAATCAAGGAATGACATTGAACCATAAATAAACCACTCATTGAATGATCCCTCATGGGAAAAAAAATCTCCTGCAGGAAAATAGAAGATATTGAGTAATTTGTGGCAGTAAATTTTCCGGATTGTTGCTTGTTTTGCTAAATAGAATTAATGTTAGAACTTGTGGTCTTATTTATTGGTTATCGGTGACCTATCACGGCCATGATTGTATATGTGAAAGGGCATCATCACTGGTCATCACTAGTTTATCATGGCCATGATACGTGGACGGCTAGTTATTAAGAGACAGTTATTCATTCTGATGGTTGAACAGGCATATTTGTTCATACAGTTATGTTGGTTCATAAAAAGACAAGATAGTTAGGACATAACTGCCATATTTTCAACTATAAATATGTCTATGATTTCCATCGGATCAACCAACAAATTTTGGAATAATCACTTTCACTTTCACAAATGATATTCAATGATTTTCATGTGAACTTTATGTACGCTGGCATAACGTTCTTAAATTGAGGTTGAATCCTGCGATGAAGTTGATCGAGAACTCGGCAGCCAGATGAATCCGAGTTATCGCCGAGAACTCCCCGATTTTTGCAACCTTGAGGACAGTGATTAACACGTCCTCAATTCTTGTTTTCTCAGATACCATTCAACTTATATTCAACAATTAAACAAGAGTGGTTTAAAAGGCTTAGCTAGTAATGATGATATATATCTATCAATAGCTAAGCTATTAAAGACGAATACCACAATTAAGCTTTCCCTTATTTTCAATACATCCGTTTGAATCAATTTAACCCATAAAAATCATTGATTAACATCCTTTGATCCAATTTCATTGTTCAAATCAAACTTCGATAGTTATTTCTTACATGTCCAATAACATCATATGAACAAAACCTCTATTTTTACATCGTTCAATTTTGGCAATCTAATTCCATAATCATCTAATTTAAACTATAGAAACCAAAAACAAGTATTAAATTGAATTTTGATTACGACTTGAATTAAACTTAGAAATGAGATAGGTTTGATTTCACTTGTTTAAACTCTTTTTGCTCTTTAAAATTCTCGAAAATGAAAGTGCATGAAAGTATGTAGGTGAATTTCCCCGATTCTATCTTATTTATTCCATTTAATTAGTTATTTACTCATGCAATCCCCGAACTTTTGACTTTTTTGTTCCTAAAGTTTTATCTTTAACGCTATTGATCCCTAAAGTTCCAACTATTTTGGCATGTAGAAATTGTCATATTTCTAATATACAGTTTAACAGTATTAGCGTCTTCATAGATTATTCAGCATATACGACATGTGATTGATTATTATATAGCTAAATAATAATAATAATAAGTACATCATTATTTAAAATTTTTTGGAATGTTACATTTTATTAGCATAGTAATTAAGAATTTTAATTTGTATTTAAAAGTTAAAATTAAATGTTGCGGGTGATCAAGAAAAAAGTTGGAAGGCCAGGAGCACTCGTTTGATCAGAATATGAAAAACATTTAATTAGCCAAATAAATAAATGTTTTTCGTATTCTGAATGAACGAGTCCTCCCGGCCCTCCAACTTCTTCTTCATTACCCGCAACATTTAATTTTGAGTTTTAAATACAATTTTACATTCCTAATTACAGTGATAGTAAAACATAACATTCAAAAATTTTAGAATAGTAATAATGTATTTATTATTATTATTTAGCCGTATACTAATTAGTCACATGCCTTATTGTATATCCGTAATGAGTTCTATAAGTTGAATTATCTATAGAGCCGTTGATACTAATAAACTATATGCTAGAAATCTGACAATATCCGAGTGTCAAAATAGTTGAAATTTGGAGATTAAAAGAGTTGAATGATAAAACTTTAGGGACCAAAAGAGTTTAAAGCCAGAAATTCAAGAATTAATTGTGTATATAACAAATTAAATGAAATAAATAAAATATATACAAGGACATTAACGTACATACTCCCATGTTCTTTCATTTTCGCGAATATTAAACAGCAGAAGGCTTCAAGCAAGTGATACTAATCATATCTCATCCGTTTCAAGTCTAATTCAACTCGTACTCACAATAATAATTCAATCTAATAGTTGTTTTTGGTTTATATTGTTTGAATTAGATGATTTTGGTGATTATGAATTGGACTGGTGAAATTGAACGAAATAGAGATAGGGGTTTTGTTCTTATGATGTTACAGGACATGCAGGAACTATCAAAGTTTGAATTGGATAATGTAAATGATGAAATTGGATAAAAAGATGTTAACCCATAATTTTGATAGGTTAAATTGATTCAACTAGGTGTAAGAAAAATAAAGGGAAACTTAATTGTGATATAAAACAAATATGCATAGCCTACTTTCAATTCAGGATCCCTTTTCATAGATATATGGTTGACAATTTGTTCCCGATATGAAAGTTTATAAGTGTTGTAGAACTCCCCAATTAAAACCGATTACTCCTCGATTGCTCCTTTTTAGGAACATCCGAGTTTCCATAATCTAAGTAACTAATTGGTCAACGTAGGTGAATAAGGTCAAAATCGAATTAAGTTGGTCAAATTCAGATTTAGTCAGTTAAACTCGATCATAGTCAATATTGGTCAATATTTAAATATGAAATTAAATTAAATTAAATTTTTAGAGTTTTTGAACAAATGAATATTATGTATATGTTTCTAGACAATTATATTAACATTTACGTTTATGTTTATGGATTTCTTGTATATTTACACATAATTTTGAAATTTATTTCTTAAACGTATTTAAAGTCCAATCCGATTACTCCATGATTAGTGATTACTCCCCGAGTTGCCGATTACTCCCTCAAAAGTCCAGACCGAGTACTCCCTCGATCAGTGATTTTTGCAACCTTAGTGAATGTCGCATATTTGTAACATTATTAAGAAGAAAAAAAAGAGAATCGTGTACCTTCATATTGAGAGAGGTAAAGAGAATATATCAAGAAGTGAAAGCAAAAATTCTATCTGAAATTTTGGTTCGGCAAATCGGACACTCAGAACAGGCAAGGGAACACAATTTACATACTGCAAAAGAAGTGAAAGTAATATCATCAATCAAATCACGTGGTTAAGTATTGGTGACAAGTAACATCAACTGCAATAGCAAAACTTACGACTAAAATGCCGACACGGAAGAAGCATCGCTGCTGTTGGTGACTCGAAGCAGACTTTACATACATGAGAATTTGCATCTCCATTACCCACGTAATTGACCTCTTTTGCCTTCATTTCTTGCATTCGAGCCTAATACCATATAATCATAAACCAGAAAAGGACATAAGATTACATAAGTAATATCTAAGTACATATGACCAACTGGGGTAACTGGTTTTAGGTCAATTTTTGGTATGTGTTGAAAAGGGTCGGGCTATGCCACCCCAAACACTAAGTACCTACGATCAAATAAGTATCTCATTTCAAAAGCATATATTCTTCCAAATAAAATGATTTGGGATGCTTTATGCATATATATACACGTTAAAGCAATTTTCAACGTGTTGATCTATTCGACCCGTTTACTTTCTAACCAACCCTTTTTACCCATGAAAGGAAACACAACGCCAGTCAGCAAATTGACAAGTAAGTGGGTTCATATTACCACCTCTCAGAAACATTGATTACTTATGTACTTATTAAAGAAATACGTATTTAATAAATTCATACAAACTTATGTACCTTCAAACGAGCAACTAGGGGCTCTTCTTTTGCAACATAATGAGCCGTTTGCGAAACAACCAAACCTTGTCTCTCTTTAACACCTAAATTGTTACTCTCCCCATTTTCTACTTTCGGTTGTTCAACATTTTCAGGTCTTTCCGCATTTCGTCCATCACTATTCGATTCAGGAAGCGCGCCTTTAGCTTCTTTCTTCAGCTGAGCAACAAGAACCCACATATTTGCCAAATCGTTTTCTAACGAGGCTTCCTTTTTCTTTGCCTCCTCGACTTTTTTCCTGTATTCCTCTTCTACAAGTTCTTTCTCAGACAAAGCGGACTCAAGTCTCGCCTCTCTTTGCTTCCTTGCCTGTAACTCCATTCTTAAATCTTCTAAGTCAAGGCTCCATGAGTCAAACTCATCGTATGCATCCTTGACTCGACTAGAGGACCGGTTTTTTCGGGCGGGTTTTATTGAATCATACTTGCGACTACCAGATTTTAAATTTGCCAACTCACAAGCACCTATTAACTCTTTTTCAAGTTTTGAATTATCGAGTGAAAGTTTAGTGACTTCACCGGCTAAATTCTTGAGTTCAACCGCAGCAGCAGACGCCAACTCCTTTGCGTAAGACGCTTCTTCTGAAAGTTTCTGATTCTGTACGTATAATCCACTGTTCTCTTCTAGGATATGAACACGCTCTAGCTTTAGCTTTACATTCTCTACCTCCTGATCAGACAGATAAAGAAGTAAAGAACATGTCAGGAAAGCAACAATGTACTTATGAACAGGAATTAGAGGAGGAAATTTCAACCAGTGTACTTATGAACAGGTCAAAGGAACAAGTTGAAAGTTGCCCAGATTCTATTTCTTCAATATGGTGACAATGATCTAAACTGTTGAATAAAATAATCTAAATGGTTGTAAGAATTAAAAAAGTGATCATTGGGCAACAATTCATCCTGTTCAGAAAATTTGACCCTTGTGAACTTCCCTAAGCAATTTATTTGACAATGGCGACCCATCTGAAATAAAACACAACTAAAATCAACCCATTGATTAGTATATCGTTTCAAACTGACGCCAGTAATCACCTGAATTTTGATTTTTGTCTCTAGCTCATCAATGTACTCTTTGGATCGATGTTGTTCTGAAGATGACACTTGCTTCTCATTGGCAATAGCCAGCTGTTGTTCCAGCAACATGATTCTATCCTGCAATTCTTTGTTTTCTGCACACTGAAATAGAAAATAAATAAATCAAGAGTCTAGAGAGTTGAAAAGCAAAGTTGTGTGTTTCAGTAAAACTGTATAGATAGCTAGAGATACGTAAATAAAGGGAAGGTGTTGATGGCATAATATTTTGACGTACAAAGCTACCCTAAATTGAAGTGTACGGCGAAGTGTGGACATGTAAACCAAAATGTGAAGCACTGTTTTAGCTAGAATAACAATTTGTTTTCAACCAAATACTATAAAAGACAATATCTGATTATTACAAGTATTTGCATTATAGATCCATATACCTTATTCTTCCATTCTTCCTGAAGAATGCGGTTGTCTGCTGACATGATCTACAATCATACATGGCAATCAAGCAAAAGAATCAATTAACATCTTAAATTGGCTTAAAATGTCAATACCATGTAACAATATGTAGTCAAGCTTGTAATTTAATTCAATTAAGTTTGAGAAAATTATTATATATATTAGATATAACCACAAAAGGTTCAAGAGTATCTCAAATGGAAACTAACCTCTAGCTCAAAACCCTTCTCATCACACTGGGTCATCAATTTCATCATTGTCTGTTTTTAAGAAGAGACAGAAAAAAAAAAGACAATATGTTAATATAATTATTATCAGTTAGGTTGTGGACAATACAGAAGAAAGATAGGTTTGAAGGTATACCTGCTGCATATCAGCCAAGGATGTACTAGAAATCGAAGCTTCATTGCTTTCAACAATCTGTTTCTCCAAGGCGCTCATCTGCCTTCTTTTTTCTTCTATGTCATGTTCCAGCTGATCTATCTGGGTATTATCAAACATTTATTAGTGATCCACATAATTCAATATGTTGCAATTACACTATAATCAAAGTACGAGTCATCATAATTCTATCTGTTTACTCTTCTCAGGGTTTATTTCCCACACATGCGTATATTCACAAAAAAAAAAAAAAAACAAAACAAAAACAAAAACAAAAACAAAAACTAGGCTTAGGTAAGCTAGCTATTATTATTATTATTCTTTATCTTTATTTCAAAAGGCAAGTTGTCGGAATCACCCAAAGGGGTATTAACCACCTTCGTGATCATTTGCCACGCACGCACGCGCTTTCAGAGGAAACCTGAATCACATTGAAGGAACCGATCCCTAAACCATCATGAGGGGCAGGCAGACTGGGTTTGAATGATGGATCCGGGAGAAAACCCCCCTCGAGGTCGATCTGGAGCTCCATATTCTCCATAATCAGGCAGATTAATTAAGAGGGTGAGCTGAGTGAGGCTCGAACTCACGACCTCAACCTCAGCCCCAAACACAAGGGATGGGAATACCACTCGGCTAGAAGCGCGGTAAACCAATCCACTAACTTTTCACATCATCCATATCCATTTAGGTCATCTATATTCATTTAAATGGATCGGATCAGATGGATATCCAATGGATCGGACATCCATTGCCATCTCTAGTGCCGGTAGCGGTAAGCTAGCTATTATAATTGAGATTACGATTCATTTTTGCAACTGCTATCTGAATTACATGGCAACACTAGAACGGTTCATTTTTTTCAACTGTTATCAGAATTAGACGATTAGTCATTGTGTGTGTATGTGAGGAAAGAGATAAGTACAAGGATTTACTTGGGACTTGGAGCTCTCAGGATCATTTGCGGACTGCTCTGTTAAACGTTTCATTGTACTTGTACTGAATGCGATCTCTCCAGCAAGCATCTTCACTCTCTCTACTAGAAGGTCCATCTCATCTATTGAGAGTCCACCCTGTAGTAAAACAAAATGCAATTAATATAATTGAAACAAATATTCCTGCATTTTTTATGTGAAATCAAGTGTAAAACAGATTGTTAAGCTAATATAAGAACACCAAAATAAAACAGAGTGTAAGCTTGCTGAGTTTAATTAGAAAACAGGAAAGAAAGGATATGAATTCACCACTTTAATCTACTTTAATCTCTAAAGGAGTTTATTTCAACAAGATTTTAAAGATAAAGGAAACACTTCAAACTACGAAGATCATATGACCTATAAAGGAAAATGAAGATTTAGGGTAAACAGAGCTTGAAAACCATAGAATTCATATTCATCAAATCTGTCTTTTACATTCCAGCAACCTCTTTTTATAGAGGAATCAAGCTCTAGACCATTCTAAACCCTAGTCAAAAGTTAAAATAAAAGCTGGAGATGTACGGACTGCTCCCTAACAAACATAGACTAAATCAGTTGGGACCATTTGTACCACTTGGGACCACTTTTGTCTCTTCCTGATTTGTTTTGCTGATTTGCCTCTATGTTTCTCCATACTTATTTTGTTGGATTCTAAGGCTTCATTTTCAACTAAAAGAACATAATTAAAACTAGTAAAATCACACACACACACATATGTTGATTATTCATACAAACATAATGCATGAGACTTGGTTATTCAAAGCAAGTAAGATAGTAATGGTAATGGCCTAAGCCATCCATTTAAGTAAGGTGCACCCTTGGGTGAATTTACGGTCACCAAACAAACCCTCATAATGAGACATAGCAGGTATCACAACCATAGCTTGACTTGTATCCAACTATCCATTACCCAATCCGGTTGTGTGATTATATGCTTTTCCTTTGATATGACAACCGTGTCAATTTTCTAACTTAGATTAGTATGATGAAGAGATAAAAAGGACTCCATCACAAACTCACAATTATTCAGAAACCATTGGTGCAAGTACTAAAAATAAATCTACGGAGCTATCTAAGTATGCATCAAACCATTGAAAGATCGCATAAAGTATACTCAATTTACAATCTCTTAAATGGATTATGAATAAAACTTTCGGGTCGATTTTTAAAGGGGACCCAGGTTCAATCTCCACTAGCTCCACTTTGGAGGCTTAGACTTTCAAAAAAATTATATAAATATATATTAACAAAAGTTTGGATCATGCTCATGTTATTATATCATTCAAAACACGTACACCAAAAATCTGGCAATCAAAAAATCCACAAGAAGAACAAGAGTGTCGACAAACATACCGGTAACAGCTTCGCACCACTGGTGACTTCGCCCGCCTGAGTAGATTCAGTGATAGTGCTACCTGCTGCTAAGTCATTCTGAATGTCACTGTGCAAGAGCAGAGAACCATTCTGAAATCCAAGGCATTAACAAGATGGGATGTCAAGCTCAAGTTGCATACATCAAAATGCAAAAGATTCAAGGTGTGTTGAAGATTCAGTTGTAACTAGTACAAAACGGATGCAAGACTTGAAGAGCTATTTGCATAAAAAAAATTTAAGCCAACAAAAAGAGTTAATCAGGCATCAAAATCTAGAAATTCACATCTCATACAATAAAGGTCATATCACACTGACACTACTTTTTGATGATACTAATAAAGGCGCTGAAAATTTTTTCATTGTGGTTATCAGTTCTTATTAAAAAACGATGGAGAACAATGAACATACCTCATCATCATTGGCAGGAGTGTTTCGATGAGCAGATACATCAGTCAACCCAGGAATTGAATCTTTTGAGGAAACAAGTATTAGCTTAGTTAGCCTCTGAATTCTGCTCATGAGTGCAGCCTTTGCTTCTTCCTCTTCCTCTAATCGTGATTGCATCTTCACCTGTCCCTCTTCTAACTATTATACAAACAATATATATATAGAATATAGAATACAATTAAAGTAAACTTCATTATCAAGAAAATGTTAAAAAGGATAATGAACCTGTCAACGAAATTATCACCTTTTGTTTTAAACTCATAATCTCTTCCGGATTAACACCAACAAGCATCCCTCTCTTCAATTGATCAAGCTCTAGCTTAAGAGCTGATATCTCTCTTTGGTACTTCTTAATTAAAGATTTTTCGTCAATAATCTGCAAAACAGATATTACAAGAACATTGAACATTGAGCTTAATATAGCTGTTCTCAGTATCGTCCAAAGGAAATCAAATCACCAATGTTACAACAAACCTTATTTTGATGTGCATATATTTCAATGCGTTTTGCCCTACTAGCAAATTTTAATGTATTGTGAGTCTCCTCCATACTACTTGATGCCGGGGTTATTGTGCAGACGAGCTGGAAACAGAACAAAAGTTAAATGTGGTAATGCTTCTATGTACAAATATATATAAATACCACACGAAACATGGTATGATGTTAATTCGATAGCATCATGAAGATTAAAGAAGGAAAAACTAGAGATGATCAAAACTCAAGATTCAAGATTTTTATCCTTACTGAAACATGTCCATGGCCACTCAAAGAAGACTGTAGAATGCGGGTAAGCTTGGAATCTCTATAAGGAATATGAGTAGCCCTTCCCTCACTAAGCTTTCCAATAACCTGGAAGTCCAGTTCAAATACTTACCCGTATTAAACCATCATATTTTTTTTATTTTTAATTTTTGATTTTTTGAAAGGCAATTAAACCATCATATTACTGGATATACAGAAGTACCAAATGTTTTGTTAAAGAAATACGTAACCACTTACAGTTCCAAGTGTTAGAAGACTTTTGTTTATGTACGATCCTTCTTTCCTCCTTAGTCCAGTTGTTTCGGTTTTTGAGCTTTCTGATCCCGCCAAATCAATTAAATTCTAAACACAAAATTAAACTATTTAATTAATAAGCAATGAAACATAAAGCAACTCGTGTAATAAAGAGAAGTAATATGGTTGTTGCATACAAGTTGAGAAAATATGACTCCATCGTATTCGTCACCATGAGAGCTACTTTCAATCATCTGCAAGTTAACATTATATGTGAAGAGATAGTTCTAAGCAATTGTTGAAGCTTATCAAGAGAGAAAGTGACATGTACATATATAACGCGTGATGAGGTCAACTATAGGTGATTTGAACAACGAAAAACTATGTTGTACGCATAAAATACAATATCAGCACGGTCGTAAAACAACACAGTTAGCATGTACTTCATGTGTACAACAGTATATTTCCATGTACCAAACATTTCCCATACGAAACTATTAGAGAATAAATGAAATGCCCGGTTTGATGATTCAACTGGGTTAAGTTAAGCATCCTCAAGCAATTCGATGATTAAACTAAGATTGAGTTAAACATCCTACAACAGTTTGATGTTTGAACTAGGATTACTACATTTCTATTCACCGTGTGATATATGTTTGCTTGAAATTTTAGCTGCTACTACTTTAAATATCAAATCTGTCGCATCTTAACTATTATTTGATGTGTTAATTACCTTATGCTTGTCCAGCATTTAACATACATAATTGAGGTCAACATCAAAAGCGAAGAACTTGAATATGTGTGAAAAATATAATTTATTCCATCCAACGAATATAATCTTATAAAGAGATAGCTACACATATGATTCAAATGGATTGCATACCAGGGTGAATATAGTATGACTACGACTGCTAAGAAGGTTGAAGTTATTTGAACCGATGTGCCGATGCTCTGCAAAAAGTGAGTATCAAGAAGCGTTAGATGGTATCAATGGCAGCCAGAAGATGTTATGAAACATTATAATCGCATAAATAAGATCCCACAGTGTTGATTAGTACATACTTACATTGCAAAGGGTTAATTTTATACCATTTTTTATTTCAATTGCAAACTTATAATCAGATAAGATTTTTTTATTTTAAAAATAATAATAATAATAGTTGCTGAAAAGTACTGTATGTAGTCTAAGAGACAGATAAGCATACACAGATTGAGTTATACCTTCACCAGCAGCAATGAAAGAAAGGGCATGCCCAGGAGATAAAACCACCTCTTCCTTTATACCCTCGACATATGTACCCTATCAATCAAGGAATAGAAAACATAATCAGATCACAAGTATAAATTATCCACGCATATAATAATATATTACAAACGAACCAATGTCAAGAACAAGAGCTGATGTATTTAGGTGAAAGAAACATAATTATTAAATATATATTCTAATTCTAATTAATGACGGTAAGTCTAATATTCTGCTCAACCCGGTAAGCTGTTAAAGTGTTAACGTTAACAGAGATGGAGTGGGAAATAACAGATATCAATATACTATATGGACAAGACTGAAAGATGTATAGAAAGTTAACGCAGAAACCTGTGCATCTTCTCGAACACGCAAATTTTGGCCCGTTGGATCAAGCAGATCATTGATCACCTGCAAGAGAAATATAATCAGTAAGGTTAATCACAAAATATTACACAAACGCTTCATGTGAGGCCCTCAATGGAGGACGCGACCACTTGCGGAAATGGATGGGAATGCCAAATTTATATTAAAAAAAAAATGGAAAAACATAGGAGTGTATTAGCAAGCTAACCATCTCCCATGTTGTGGTGTACCTCATTATATATCTCGATATATGACACGCGGAGTAAGAACTCCCTTCCAGGCGTCTGAAATGTAAATACAAAATGTTCATTTGGCTCACATATAATAATGTGAGTGAACCAAGATTGCAAGCATAATTACACACACACACATATAGACACACCTATAAGCTTCTCAAGCTTTCTAATAATGCAAGCCAGGCCAATTGATGAATGTAAATATGTATTTATATTAAAGCTATATACATACCTATAAGCATACAAATCCAAAAACATGTATGTCTGTGTCTACTAAACTGCCCATAGAGGGGGTCGGGTGCAAAGAAAGAAGCTTTAAATAGAAAACGTACAAAGCACAAAATAAGTAGCTGGAGATCACTTACATCCTGAATAATGGTGAAAACATCCTTTATCGCCAAGGGTATTATTCCAGGAGAGTTATGATCACCCTGTAAAAACAATTCAGGAAAATAAAGGGTTCTGAAAACTACTACAGATAAATGTGAAGACTCAGACAACCATATCACCAGGAAGTTATATCAACACCATCTCCATCATCAATTAATACAAAGTGAACAATAAGGGGGAGTTTGCCTTAGCGATTTGAGAGTGATTTTTTGATTATTGCGATTACAAGACGTGAATAATTTATTTTTAGTGTTTGGATAGAAAAAAATATAATTGCTTTTTTGCGTTTTAGTAGCCTCAAAACGCATTTATGAAACAGTGACTAAGGACCTACTGCACGCAAAACGCATTACTTATTTGTTGTCAAATTTACTTAACTACCCCAAAAGACACATGCTTATGCTACTGGGCAATTTTACCCACTACATAATTACCACACCAAGAGTACTACTGCACGTCTGCACCCATTGTCCAATTTATCTTCCGTTTGCATTCCTTTTTTTTTTATGTATAATAGTAGTTAAATTACAAAATTATAAGTATTTAATAAATATTAAATATGTATATTATATTATTTGAAAGAATACCCTTTTTGGTAATTTTATATGTAAAGTTATCAAATAATATGATATTTCCAAACACTCAAAAAACTAATTATTTGATTATTGCGATATCAAACAGCATAAATAAATCCAAACATCATTTAACTAAATCACGTTTTGATACGATTGATTATTTGATTATGATTATTTAAAACGCATAATCATTTTTCAAAGCGCTAAGCCAAACACCCCCTAAGTGGATCAAGTAACGATCTAAAATATTAGCTGTCTGGTAACAACTTTTTTTTTTTTTTTTTTTCTTTTTGTAATTACTCTGTACACTAATTCAAAGAAAGAAGAAATAAACAAAATAATGGACGGTAAACAATATTGGTTAATATTTATGTTTTGCAAAACATAAATCAGTTTGCTAAATTTGGAAAGGGCAATCATTATTATTAGCTTGATTTTGATGTTTCCATATTTCGAGAAATTTCAACTAGATTCCAATTGCCAATGACAGATTTACCTCTACAACTACAAGCTCTACACTCAGAGAGATTTTTTAACGTCAGTATTGGCATCACCCAAAGAGGACTTAACCACCTTCGCGATCATATGCCACCCACACACGCGTTAGGAGGAAACCCAAATCGCAACAACCCTGGCAATACGGTTGAAGGTTGGGAAAACCCCCTTTCGAGAAGCTAATTGCCGGCAGTACCAATTAGATCCGGCCCTTGGAATCGAACATGCGCCTACTCGTCGAGGACAAACAGGCCGCCCCTCGTATACCACTCAAGCAATGCCTCGGTGGTTCTACACTCAGAGATATTACAGCCAGGCATGACTAAGATTTAGCATCTAATCCATTTACCCTGCTAATTATTGAAGCTTGCTGCCCTATATATTTCTGCAAGATTTACTATCAATCTGCTTAAAAAATAATTGGACTTCACGTCCTTATTATAATATTATATAAGCTCCAGTGTTGTCAGCACTAAGGCATCGTGATATTTGCTGTCTATTACAATTTACAAATCTGCTGGACTCTCTGGTGATACCCGAACATCATAAAGATAGACAGATACTCAGTTATCATTGCTATTTCAGGTCTTAAGTGTTGATGTACTTTACGAGTCTATTAACAATGGATTGCCATGTTTGCCACCAGGTTTAATTTAGTGTGGAATCAAATTGGGGTGTTCCTAAGCTACTAGTTAAATAGAAAGTCTACAAGTGATCATGGTAGCATAAGTTGCTACTGAATGTTCTAAGATGCACACTTATGGTTCTACATAAGACCAATATCACATAAAAGAAAGCTGTACTTACATGCATTGTATGCGTCTTCCCACTACTTGTAACACCATATGCAAATACAGTTCCTGCAATAGCAAACTTACATTATATCCAACTAGTAAATGCCAAATCCCCTTTGGCCATTGTAAATGTAGATAGTAAATTATCTACAAATAAATATAATCATGTTTCTATATTTGATCTAGTTCTACCACACCATTAATGCCTTCCATAGCAGCCCTTATAACAGGTCCAGCAGCCACTTCATAAACTTCCTGCGTCTCCGCATACGATCCAAATACTTTATCTGTTAAACAAAACGACAATACAACTAACCATAACTAACATAGCCTTCCAAATCCACTTCAATTTTAAAATTTCACAAATCAAATAGTACCAAATGCATACGAAGTAGCCGGATTATACTCATTTCGGACAAGCTTATCTCCATCCGCGTACCACGCAACCTCATCTCCCCTCTGATACTCGCGCTCACTACATTCACCATAAATTCAATAAACCATAACCACATTGCCATTAACACCCTAGCAAATGTATATACCAAAAAAAAAAAAAAACATAAATACAAATCTGCTAGTAAGTTCAATTCAAAGTTACCTCAAAGGCCTAAACCTAATCGTCACCGAAATGCTATCACCGCCTCCAGGTCCGGACACGTCATCAATCGGTTCATCAATTATCTCATCGGCAGACGGATAATCTCCGTAACCACCGCCTCCAGAATACATCGGTTCAGATGAAGTTCGAACAAGTGTATCAGATCTCGAGCCGTAACCGGCTCCTGAACTGCCGTAAAACGTCGCCGTATTAGCAGAATTTGAAGATCGATTTACAGACTGTTTGAAAGATGAGGAAGATGAAGATGATGAAAACGGACTTGAAGGCTTATTACTGCTGCTGTTATTATTGTAAAATGATGAGCTGTTAGTTGTTCCTCTAGAGGATGATGCTGCCATTGACTGAGTCAACTCATCGATTCAGCAACCGGACAAATTTAGCGAATAACTTACTCAATCAAGCATATAGCATATGTCAGAGCTGCACATGTTGACTATAGATATGTGATTCAGATTTGAGAAGCTTGTTTTAGAGATAGAAAGTAATAATGTATGAATATATTTAAGAGAGAGAAAGTGTGTGTGTTTTTTGTGGTGTGTTCGGTGTGTGTTTCATGGTAATGAATTGAAGAAGAGATCCCTAGTGACTGGGAATCATACTAGGAGGGAGGTAAGTGAACAACGAAAGTACTGTATTTGTTTTTATTCTAAATTTTGAAAGTTTGAAATAAAAAAGAAAATATATACCAACATATCTTATGATATTTTCCTATTTTTTAAGGCTATTAAAAAAAGATTGTATTTAACTACATGTTCTTAAAAATATATGCTACAACAAATATAGTTGAAACTTACACATCAATAATAACTTTTTTGATTATACTTTTCATTTAATAAAAAAGTTGATATTGATATCGATATGTATAAAATATAAAATACAAATATATATAAAAAGTAAATATATGTAATACACTATATAATATGAGTAATCTATATAGTTATATAAAGCTTTAAAATGATAATGTCATCATTATGCTAATTACACTTTAATTTTCATAATGATGATGTCATAATTATATATTAATTTAATTATAAAAATAATACAAAATCTTTTATAAAAGGAAATACTAATCTCTCCTAAATTGTAATTTTAATTTTCTAAAAATTCTAAAAGACATTTATTATTACTAATTATTATTATTATTAAAAAAATATAAACACCCAACTTTGAGCGAACTTTATTATTATTATTTACTTTTAATATAATAATTATAATTATAATTATTATTTTATTAATATTCAAATATGAATTCTTTTTACGAAATTAATTACGTTACATATGTATGCGAAAATACATGTCTTTATATATTTATAAAAACAACGACAAGTTTTTTAGTCAAATGGGTCATTAAAAAAATGACTTTAGCATTTCGATCACTTAATACTTAAAACATGTCATTAAATTGTTTCGTTTAAACAAAACCGTGATTTCACGGGTCATTTCACTAATATAATTAATAAATATGGACCAGCAAATTCTAAAAACATATATTCCGTACTTTGTTTAGGATAATGGAGATCAAGACATTATTGTACTTGACATTTATGCCTACGTATGTTTCCTTATAAATATGGGTTAGTATTAATAATGATAATGGATAATGGATTTTTTAACGAGTGCCCTATACCACGTGATAAAAAACAATTAGCCAAATTCTTTCATGTATAACAGTATTCGTAATTAATATGAATACACATATAGAAAATATAGAGAGTTTATTAAATGCTTAATCTATATATATATATATATATATATATATATATATATATATAT
This sequence comes from Rutidosis leptorrhynchoides, assembly GCF_046630445.1. Taxonomy (NCBI): domain Eukaryota; kingdom Viridiplantae; phylum Streptophyta; class Magnoliopsida; order Asterales; family Asteraceae; genus Rutidosis; species Rutidosis leptorrhynchoides. The sequence goes on from NC_092334.1 coordinate 66,774,422, forward strand.
ATATATATATATATATATATATATATATATATATATATATATAGAGAGAGAGGCAGGATCAATGGGGAAGTAACCAATCGGGGGGAAGCAAATTTTTTTTTTTTTTAGTTTTTTTTGAATTTTTTTTTTTCCGGCATCAAGATCACACGAAAATATGAACATTTAGAAGAGACACTTCGTGATGAATGTTATTATTTAGGCGGAAAAACGATCGACAAAAATAACATTCAAGATAATATTGTTCGTGAAGAATATGAACGTTTTTTTTTTTTTCATGTTTTGTGAAGTCAAATTTAGCCCGATTTAGAGTTTAGGGTTTAGGGTTTGGTGTTTTGGGTTTATTCCATAAACCCAAAACACCAAACCCTAAACCCTAAACCCTAAACTCTAAACCGTTCGTGTTAAAAACTCAATCTAAATCCTAAATCTAAACCCTAAATCTAAACCCTAAACCCTAAATTTCTAAACCCTAATATCTAAACCCTATAAACCCTAATATCTAAACCCTAATATCTAAACCCCAATAGCTAAAACCTCAAAATACGCTCGAAAAACACGATAATTGTTATATATTACTTCTTCGAGCGTTTTCCCGCCAAAATAAAAATATTTATCACAAAGTGTCTCTATTAAATGTTCATATTTTCATCTCATCTATAATATCGTGAACAAAGTTTTTTCAAAAAACGAAAAAAAAAAAAAGTTTTTGTTTCCCCCCGCTTCCCCCCGAATGGTTACTTCCCTCTTGATCCTACCACTATATATATATATATATATATATATATATATATATATATATATATATATATATATATATATATAAATTGAGTCCTGAAAAATTAAATAGGCCTTAATAAATATTGTTAACTCCATCAGAATTACCCTTCATTTATATTATTTACCGCCAGTAAAAAAAATTCATCATTAACTCCATTGCATTTACCCTTCTTTTTTAACCCAACTTATAATTTATAACCATTTAACCACTTAACAAAAATGATAAAAGTTAATTTCCTAATAATAAATCCAAAATAATAATGTCTTTTGTACTTCCAACTTTTTTTCAAAAAACAACAAATGATAGTAAAAGGTAAATAATGGTTAAAAGATTAACTAAGTTAACCCTAAGGTGCATAATTCAAACCTAATAATTAGTATATTTTACATGTAAGTCTGACATATTATATATATATATATATATATATATATATATATATATATATATATATATATATATATATATATATATATGTATATATATGTATATATATATACGAACGTTTATATTTATATTATTACATAATTTAATGACAAAACCTTTTGATTTCACTTAATGATATACTCTATTGGTTAATATAAGTTTACTTCATTCATTTGTCCTTCAATTTTCTTGAATTAATTATAAACTATAAAAATCTATATTTATTGAAAGATCACCTATTTATTAATTGCAAACGTACGTCTATATGTTTTCTCATCATTCAATAATAGAACCTTTTTATTGAATAATACGGAGTAGTATAAAAAGGGTACATCATCCATCATATAATCCACATTTTAAACACCTTCCTTAATATTGATTCATTTTCCCAATGCTTGAAATGCTTCCAGAGATATATGAGAGATATGTCCCATGAATTATGGTAATTGTTGAAAGAACATCGCCAAGTATGTTAAATATTATTTTTTGCCAGTTTGGTTTGTAATTTTTTTTCGAGTTACGATTTACTATTTAATTCTAATTTACATGGATGTGAATTAACGTAGGTGAATGATATTACATGTTGCAGCTGATTTGGTAAGATTACATTTTAAGTTGCATAATTTGGTTTTGTTGTTGATGCAGTTGAGCAACTTTTTGATGATATTGACATATAGAAAAATGGCACGAGATGTGGTTTAAATGTTTAATATGTGTGATTGTATGGTGTAGTATGGCATCGAAATATATGTAATCATGTCGGGGCACATGTTATGTTAAGATTGTTTAAAGTGCTTTCATGGTCAAATCGAGGTATTATCATTTTATATGTAAAAATTAATCTATACAAACTTACTGATAGATAAATCTCTTTATATTGATCATGTTGATTAATGTTACTTAATTTTATTGTGACATTATTTTTTCATGTACAAATATTTTTTAATTTTCTACACATATGGTTTGTACTCAGCATGTGTCAAGTAGGAGATCACGAATTTACCTTAAGAATGGATATAGAAAATGAGGAATGGAGTGGGGCAGTGGGCTAACAACTTCATTTCACCACAATTATTAAAGGTAGAGATGTCTACTTATAATAATAATTTGGTAAAACAAGTCTACATATTTCAAACATTCACTTATATGGAGTAATTAGGAAAGTACAACATTTATCTATTTCATACCACACAAGACAACAAAATACAGAGACGTTGAGCGTGACTACTGAAAATAGCCTAATCCGGCTGGTATGGTTGAAAGATATATTGAAACGCTAAGCTATATAGACTTAACGAGTAGGATCAATCTTAATCAACACTAATGTATAATTGAATTTAGATAGTTTTAATGAAAGAATTTATTTTATTTTTTTAAATCATACGACAAAAAATAAATTCTTTTTTTTTGTTTTTTTTTGCTTACTAACAAAAAAGAATTTATTTTTTGTCGTATGATTTCTCAATAATAATTAAAAAAATAGTACGTACTTAATTTCTTTATATTCATCAAGTTAATAAACTCATCAAGTTATTTCATTATGTTCATCTCAATTACAAGAATCGGTATATCATTATTGATTGAATGTTATTATATTGTGATGTAAGTATACCTAACAAACGTAAAAGATAAAAGCATTTATGTAATAATGTGACCATGTTTAAATTGTTCATCTTAAATCTAGATATTTTAAACTTAATTCTATAACTAATCAAACTATTCACTTTCTCACAAATTTATTGTCACGCTTTTACATCAAACTAAAAAGTTGTTTTTAGTTTCATCTGCTATATGTAGTTATTTGAAACATTTATTTCAAATAGGAATATTATTATAACAAATTATACATATGGAACAAACATATGCTATAACACGAGACTCAAATGTACAATTATTTCGCAAACACGCATCCAAAAAAATTCTACTTAGGCACATGGAGAATAAGACCAACATTATTGAATGTTTCCTATAGTATGCCCTAAGGACACACGTTAGTCATTCCCGAATAGTAATTTATATAAAAATTATTAGGAGATATAACATGTAAAATAACAACATACACAATCCCGCATGTATGGGGTATGGGGGAGGTGAGACGTAGACAATCCTTCCTCTATCCTAGAATAAAGAGAAATCATTTCTCCACCCTGAGTGAAACACTCACAAGAGTAGGGAAAGTCATCCATCCCTCTATTCGACGGGTAAAGAGATTGCTTCCAGGAGGACCTCCGGCCCAAAAGGTAGGAGAAAATAAAATAAAACAAAAACAAATAAGAATAGAAATAAATAAAGAAAATACTTTAAATAAAATGAAATAGATAAATAAATACAGAGAATAAAATAAATACATACATGATAAAAAGTAATAAAAAGGAGACGCCATGAAAATGGTAGAATAAAATTTCCATGGGTTTTAAATCAAGCCTGGAGTTCAATTTAGCCACTAAGTGGCAGTCAAGTCTCCAATAAATCGACGCCTGCTGTTACCTCATTTAATAGGGCCGTAAAAAAAATAAGTAACAAAATAATGTATATATATACATATATATACATGTATATAGATACATGTATATAGATACATGTATATAGATACATGTATATATATGTGTATATAGATACATGTATATAGATACATGTATATATATATATGTGTATATAGATACATGTATATATATATGTGTATATATATGTATCTATCTATGTACGTATATATATATGTATATATGTATATGTGTATATATATATATATATATATATATATATATATATATATATATATATATATATGGAAAACGTACCTTAGACTGCAGTGCGGAGCTCAAGACATAATACTACACTAAAAGAACAATAAACATATATGACCGCGTACCTACAACCAGAAATACACCTAGACGTACACGTCAACAAACATAAACCTACATACATACATACATACATACATACATACATACATACATACATACATACATACATACGAACCTACATACCTAAATCCATGCCTAATCAATACATAAAACATACATACATGAAACATACATTCGTAAATACATCCATACACACATTCACGCACACATACATATACATTAAAATACCTTCATCCATAAACATACAGAAAACATAGAAACAAACATAAGTATACATCCACGCATAAGCACCCATAAAACAACCAAAACATACATACCCAAGATCAACCATACCAAAGCATGCATGCACCATACCCTACACATTAGGCATGCGTACATACATACACATACCTCCATACAAACACAATCAAACATGCACACATACACATACCCAATATCATACAAGAGGAAACATACATACATACACATTCATACGTAGATCACTATAAAATAAGACACATGCACACATTCACCCATACCCACAAGCACACCTACCTCCAAACACATATACCTACTAAAGCCTACTCATCTATTCTAATACTAGCCCTCCACGCATTCCTATCAGAAGTCATGTCCTCGATCAATAAAAGCTCCTTCAAGTCGAGCTTTATTCTATCCTCTCACCTACGTGTAGGTCTACCCCTTCTCTTTACACCATCAACTGTAAGTACCTCGACTCTCCTAACAGGTGCAGTAAGAGGTCGCCTCCTCACATTTCCAAACCATCGAAGCCGTTCTTCTCTTAGCTTGTCAATGATGTTTCTAACTTTCAGGTTTTCCCTAAAAACACTATTTGGAATCATATCCAACATCGTTTTACCGCATGTCTACCTAAGCATTCTCATCTCTGCCACCTCCATCCTTCTCTCTTGTGCCTTCGTCATTGGCCAACACTTTAATGAGGAATACAACTAAATACATTTCATCAAACAAAAACATCATTTATAGTAACCGATTTCTCGTCAAGTGATCATTAAAAGTCCATTTTCAAAGTTTCAAGTTCATAAATTGCATAAGATCAGGGCCGGCCCTAGGGTAGGGCCAAAGGGGCGATCGCACCCGGGCATCACATTTTAAGGGGCATCAAATCTGGAGTTCTGAGTTTTTTTAAGTGGAGTTGTGTTTTTTTTTTAAGTTCAGAGGAGAAATTTCATGGAGGAAGGGAGAGGAAAAAGGAAAAGTCAAAAGTTGGAAAGAGAAAAAATTGTAAACTTTTTTTTCTTTTGTCAGATGTGTTAATTTTATTAAAATTCAATATATCGTACAATATATATAACGTATTGTACAATCACGTATGGATTTTGAAATTCTAGTTTAACAATAGAGGTTATAATAACGTGAACTCATAAAATAAGTTTACTTATTTCTTAATATAATACTCCATAGTACTACTTGACTTTTATATTTTCTTTAATTTAATTATTTCTACAAGAAACAAAAGTCCTTTTTTAAAAGTCCTATTTTATTGGTGTATCACAAACAAATTTTGGTATAGTATATAAATGAATTCTTTTAAGATGTCAATTTTTGAGAAAATGTTTTAAAATAAAAATGTAAAGTTGATTGTCTTTTTTGAAAGTAGAAAATTATTTTGAAACAAACGAAAAATAGAATTATAGACACATATTTTGGGATAGATCAAGTGATAATCTAATAATTTAGACACATGTTACATTAATTTGATATTTTTCTTTTATAATCTAAACGCATTAATTAAATCACGTATGAAAAAGAAAAAGACACTATAAAATTTTTATCTAGTCACCACTTTTATCGTAGTTTATATCTTCAAATTGTCACACTAAATTTATTTAAAAAAAATTAACGTGAAAATGATTTATATAAGTTGATTAGCTTTCGAACACTTGTTTATAAATAAAGTAGGGGGCATTATTTGATCGATTCGCCCTGGGCAACAGAACACTCGGGACCGGCCCTGCATAAGATGATTCGGGAACTTAATACACACATATAATACGCCGTTTCATAGGTAATTACGCATACAATACTATCAAACACTTACAAACAACATTGCAACACTTTTAATGCATCAAAAATTCATAATTAAGTCTATCAAACCCTAACTAAAATTACAAAATCAATAATCATGTTAGTGAAGTTTTCCAAATCAACCTACACATCAAATTGAAACTAATGATGCTAGTAACACATTTAATACATGAACTTTAACATAACAACAACATTTAATCATCCAAAACTCAACATTAAACACACAATTTTCAATTTCAAGCTAGTTACACTAAAACAACAAGATCGAGCATACAAATCATATATTCATGTTAGACTAGAGCCATAGACACTAACTAACACTTTTATAAATCAAAAACATCAAGAACATAAAATCTAGTATTTTAGAAAGTTACCCAAATGAGATGAAGTTGGTATGGATTCGAAGAGGAAGATGCAAGGATTCCAAATATGTAATTTATTTTGAAGAACGCTTGCTAGATCGAAAATGGATGATGAATCTTTGATTTGGGTGTTGAGAGCATAAAGTGGAAGTATCAAAAAGAAAGGAGGTTGAATGAGTGGAGGAGGTGGAGGTTGACCATTTGACCTAGTCAAAACTTTGGTCACTTGGCAACTTTGGTCCCTCAAGTTTAAAGCGGGTGCGTGAATTATCTAAACGAAATATTTTAAAAACGCAAGTTAACGAGAGATGTTATAATTAAATAATGGACTTGAAATTAAGTAAACGGAAAGTAAACGGAAAAAGGCGGGTCATTACATTACCTACTCCTTAAAAGAAATTTTGTCCCGAAATTTAAGTAGATGTAGTTTTCGTTGTTTCTTCCTCGGGATCTTGCGTTGCCAACTCTACAAATAAGTGAGGATACTTCCTTTGAATTTGATCTTGTCTTTCCCAAGTAAACTCGGGTCCTCTTTTGGCGTTCCAACGGACTTTGACAATCGGGATTTTGCTTTGTTTTAGTGTTTTAACGGAGTGGTCCACAGTTTCAACCGGTTCTTCCACGAAATGAAGTTTGTCATCAATAGTAAGCTCCTAGAGAGGGATGACGAGTTCGGGTTCGGCAAAACACTTCTTCAAATTTGATACATGGAAAGTTGGATGAATGGAGGTCAATTGAGGCGAAAGATCTAAACAATAAGCAACGGTTCCAATACGCTCCAAGATTTCAAAAGGACCAATGTATCGCGGGTTTAGTTTTCCACGTTTCCCGAAACGGATTACACCTTTCCAAGGTGCGACTTTTAACATTACACGATCACCCACTTGGAACTCGAGATCCTTACGTCTAATGTCGGTATAGCTCTTTTGACAACTACGGGCCATCCTGAGCCTATCTCGGATTTGAATGATCTTCTCGGTTGTTTCATGAATGAGTTCGGGTCCGGTGATTTATTTGTCGCCTACTTCGACCCAACAAAGAGGTGAACGACATTTGCGACCATATAAAGCTTCGAAAGGTGCGGTGTTGATACTCGCGTGATAACTATTGTTGTAAGAGAATTCGACGAGAGGCAAGTGCTTTTCCCAAGCTTTTCTAAAATCGATAACGCAAGCTCGTAACATATCTTTCAAAGTTTGAATTATGCGTTCGCTTTGCCCGTCGGTTTGCGGATAGTATGCGGTGCTCATGTCTAATCGTGTTCCCAACGCTTCTTGTAAGGTACACCAAAATCTAGAAACAAAACGGCCATCTCGGTCAGAAATAATCGATAAGGGTACACCATAACGGGATACGATCTCTTTAATGTAAAGTTGTGCAAGTTTTTCCATTTTTTCGGTTTCCTTCATAGCTAGGAAGTAGGCGGATTTGGTGAGACGGTCAACAATAACCCAAATGGTATCATAACCGCCTATTGTCTTGGGTAGTTTGGTGATAAAGTCCATCGTTATTCTTTTGCACTTCCATTGCGGGATTTCGGGTTGTTGAAGTAATCCAGATGGTCTTTGATGTTTGGCTTTGACCTTGGAGCAAGTTAAACACTTTTCCACATAAGTAGCAACGTCTCTTTTAATGTTCGGCCACCAATATTGTTCTTTAAGATCGTGGTACATCTTGCCGGCCCCGAGATGAATCTAATACCTTGACTTATGGGCTTCATCTAGAATAAGGCTTCGCAAGTCCCCATAACTAGGCACCCAAATTCTTCCGGCAAAATATCGGAGTCCGGTCTCCTTAACTCAAATCGAGAGGTGAGGACGTTCAAGCGTTCGAGAGAGATGTTTTCATCCTTGAGAGCTTCATCTTGGGCGACACGAATTTGGTTATTGAGATTGGTGTGGATGGTGATGTTAAAGCTCGGACACGAAGAGGCACCACTCTTTCCTTTCGACTTAAGGCATCGGCTACTACATATGTCTTCCCGGGATGGTAACGAAGCTCACAATCGTAATCATTCAAAGTTTCAATCCACCGTCATTGTCTCATGTTTAGTTGCTTTTGATCGAAGATGTGTTGGAGGCTTTTGTGATCGGTGAAGATGGTACTTTTGGTTCCATTAAGGTAGTGCCTCCACATTTTGAGTGCAAAGACAACGGCTCTGAGTTCGAGATCATGTGTCGTGTAGTTTCGTTCGTGGATTTTCAATTGTCGGGAAGCATAAGCATTAACCTTATTTTGTTGCATCAATACGCCACCAAAACCATGTTTCGAGGCATCACAATATACAACAAAATCATCATTGCCTTCGGGAAGTGACAAGATAGGGGCGGTGGTTAACTTTTTCTTCAAGATTTGAAACGCGGACTCTTGTTCGGTTGACCAAATGAATTTCCTTCCTTTGTGAGTTAACGCGGTTAGAGGACGTGCGACCAAAGAGAAATTTTTGATGAACCTACGATAATACCCGGCGAGGCTTAAGAATTGTCGAATGTGAGTAGGAGTAGTAGGGGTTTCCCATTTGCTAATGGCATCAATTTTTGCGGGATCGACCTTAATACCTTGATCGCTTACAACGTGACCAAGAAATTGAAATTCCTTCAACCAAAATTCACACTTGGAGAATTTGGCATAGAGTCGTTCTTGTCGCAAGAGTTCAAGCACGAGTCAGAGGTGTTGTTCGTGTTCTTCTTCGCTTTTAGAATAGGCCAAGATATCATCGATGAATACAATAACGAACTTGTCGAGATACGGTTTGCACACGCTGTTTATAAGATCAATGAACACCGTCGGTGCATTAGTTAAACCAAAAGGCATGACAAGGAATTTGTAACTACCATAGCGAGTTCGGAAAGCGGTTTTGGAGACATCTTCCCCCTTAACCCTTAGTTGATGATAACCCGAGCAGAGATCGATTTTTGAATATACACAAGATCCTTGTAGTTGATCAAAGAGGTCATTGATGCGTGGAAGAGGATATCAGTTCTTAACCGTCAATTTGTTTAGTTCACGATAATCATGCACATTCGTAGGGATCCATATTTCTTTTTAACAAATAAAATCGGAGCGCCCCATGGTGAATGGCTAGGTTGGATAAAATCACGGTCAAGTAGTTCTTGAATTTGACTTTGTAATTCTTGCATTTCGGATGGAGCAAGTCTATACGGTGCACGTGCTACGGGTGCGGCTCCCGGAATAAGATCGATTTGGAATTCTACCGATCGATGAGGTGGAAGACCCGGTAATTCTTCGGGAAATACATCGAAAAATTCACTAACAATTGGCACATCATCGATATGCTTCTCATCGGTCTTGACTTTCTTAACGTGGGCTAGGATCACAAAACAACATTTACGAAGATATTTTTCAACTTTAAGGCACGAGACGAGGTTGAGTCCGGTGCAACTCTTATCGCCATAGACAATCAAGGGTTCACAATTCTCGGTAGGAATTTGAATCGCTTTAAGATCACAAAGGATGTGATATTTTGTTTTGGCTAACTAATCCATACCAATTATTACATCGAAGCTCCCTAGTTCTATAGGTATCAAGTCAATTTCAAACTCTTTACCCATTAAGTTTAACGTACACCTGATAATGCTAAAAACGAACATATATTTCATAGCATTATCCTTCAAGAAAGATAAGCTTTTAGTTGCAATTGTTCTAATTCCAAGTGATATTCGTTTAAATAATAAAAGGTGAAGACAAAAGACATAATCGAGGATTTGAAGACGCAAACGACCAAAAAGCTCAAAAGTACAAAGTACAATCCAAGTGGTTCAAATTATTGATGAGAAACGTCTAAAAATTACAAGAGTACAAGCCGCGGAACGCAAAGTACAAGATATTAAATTATACGAAAAGGCGTTCGAAAATCCGGAACCGAGACATGAACCAACTATCAACGTACGACTCAACGGAGCTAAAAATGCAAGTCAACTATGCACAAGAATATAATATAATATATAATTAATTATAAATATATTATATTATAAAATATTCAGCAGCCCACGTTTTGGAATTGTGTGATGAGCTGGAAACCAAAGCTCCGCGACTGCGGAGCTGTGAGGAACAAATCTATCGTAATCGAGGAGCACACCAGGACCCAGTTTCTCCTTTAAATAGCAACGTTTTAGGCCGAATTATGTACACCTTTTCTCTTCTCTTCTCTGTAAACATAATATATATTATAATTTTAATTTTAATTTTAATTTAAGTTTAATAATAATTGGGTTATTATAGCGAATGTTTTAAGATTTTGTAAGTCGAAACTCTGTCCGTGTAACACTACGCGATTAATAACCACTGTAAGCTATGTTCTTCCTTTTTAAATTAATGTCTCATATTTAAGTTATTATTATGCTTATTTGAGGGAAGTAATCGTGATGTTGGACTAAATATTAAGACGGGGTTATTGAACTTTGGACCATAATTAGGGTTTGAACAAAAGACTGACACTTGTGGAAATTGGACTATGGGCTATTAATGGGCTTTATATTAATTAAATGATATCTCGTTAATTTAATATAGAGATTTATAATTTGACGTGTTTATATATAACCACATACGCTTGACTGGGTACGGTGGGCGGGATATCTATAAATACTGATAATTGTTCATTTGACCGGACACGTGGATGGATTAATAGTCACTAGACTCATTAAAACAGGGGTGGATTACATTCAGGGGTAATTGGTGTAATTGTTAACAAAGTATTAAAACCTTGGATTACACACAGTCGATAACCTGGTGTATTCATTAAACAAAGTATTACGACCTTGTTGCAGTTTAAATCCCCAATTAGTTGGAATATTTGACTTCGGGTATAAGATTAATTTAGCGAAGACTCTCGCACTTTATAATTATGACCGATGGACTATTATGGACAAAACCAGATGGTCATATTAAATAATCCAGGACAAAGGACAATTAACACATTGTAATAAATTAAAATCAACACGTCAAACATCATGATTACGGAAGTTTAAATAAGCATAATTCATTTACTTTATATCTCATCGCACTTTTATTTATCGTACTTTAAATTATTGCACTTTTAATTATCGTACTTTTATTTTATCGCATTTTTATTTATCGTCATTTACTTTACGCTTTAAATTAAGTTATATTTAATATTTTGCATTAGGACTTAAAATCGATAAACCGGTCATTAAACGGTAAAAACCCCCTTTTATAATAATAATAATAATACTATATATATATATATATATATATATATATATATATATATATATATATATATATATATATATACAAATATAGTTAATAAAAATATAGTGTTAAACTCAGCAGATCCATGTGGAACGAACCGGACTTACTAAAAACTACACTACTCTACGATTAGGTACACTGCCTATAAGTGTTGTAGCAAGGTTTAGGTATATCCATTTAATAAATAAATAAATAACTTGTGTAAAATTGTAGCGTATTTAATAGTATTTCGTAGTAAACTACACCTCGCATACATCAACACCCCCGATAAAATTTATCGGCACTCAATAGTTTCCCGTTGGCCACTTCAATGGTGTAAGTAGTATCTAGTGGGAGTGGTGGAGTGCAAAAAGAATAAGTCAATGTCTTGGATACAAAGCTCTTATCGGCACCCGAATCGAATAAGCAAGTAACATAAGAGTTGTTGAGAAGAAACGTACCCGTGACTAGTTCATTGTCATATCGGGCATCCTTGGTGTTGATGTTGAAAGCTCGACCGTGTGCATAGGCTTTCTTCTTTGGGCATGCATTTATAAAATGTGATGACCCGGAAATTTCTGACCAAATTTAAACTTAATCTTTGTATGATTAACATTTCCGACACGATAAGCAAAGTCTATGAAGTTGAATCTCAAAATTTTGAACTATTCAATTACCCTTTGATTGTTCTCAACGATTCGTGAACAATTATATGTAAATAGATACATATACTATAACTTGAAAACGTAACAAAGTGTTGAGTATATGATACCGTGAATTAAAATTTATTGGTTTGATTACCTGATCGATATATTTAACTACGGAGATAAAAGATTATGCAAAACGATTGAATTAAAAGATATTTATTGAATCCCTTAAGGATTATAATATTATTACGAGTCTCTGTTGTGAGGTCCACGTTGATTTAAGAAATCATTCATTTTTAACGATATTCGAAATAAATATTAAAGTGTTTGTTTAAATAACGTAATTTGGACACATACAATAATAAGGAATATTAACTGTTGGAATTAGATATGAATAAACTTGAGATATGTATTTTAAAACGTGTTTATTAATATTGAAAATATATATTTAACAATACGATAAAATATAATATTAACTTGGTCATAAAACGAATTGTTATTATATATATATTAACAAATAACGAGAAGATGATTTATAGAAGTAAATGACCAAAACACTCAAAAGTATAAGTTATATCTTGAATGGTATAGTTTATGGACAATTTAAGACTATATTTTGACAAAGGTACGAGTCGCGAAACGTAATGTACAAGTTTTCTCAGCGTACGAAAGGACGTTCGAAAAATCGGAACCGGGACATAAGTCGAGTGATAATGTACGACTTATCGGAACAAAAAGTACAAGTCAACTATGCATGTGAATTTAATATGATATATAATTAATTATATAAATTAAATATATTAAATATATAATTAAATAATATGTCGGCAAGCAAGAAAACAAACGAAAGTGAGCTGTCCAGACTGGCCATGCGATCGCATGGCATTTTCACTGAAAGCCCATGCGATTGCATGGGCATCAGATTCAGCAAACATGTATAAAAGCTCGATCGTTTCTGTTTTTTTGATGCATTCCATCCATCTCTCTCTCACACTCTTATATTTATATTTATTATTATTATTATTATTATTATTATTATTATTAAGATTAATATTATTATTAATCTTATTATTATTATTATTATCAGTAGTATAATAATTATTAGTATTATACATAAAATACTACGACGAGGTTATGTCTAAACGATTTCAAAAATGGTTTACGAGCAAGCTAGAGCTAAGGAAATTATGGGTTATTGCCAAGGAGGTTATGGGTAATGTTCGGGGGTATATATATGAATCAAACCTAGTGTTTATCATCTCCGTTGCGTCTACGTACTTTTCTACAATATTGATACGTTGAAATCTACGATTATTTGATTTCCGAGTTTCGGTCACATTACGATGAACAACTTTATGTGCTGCTAAGGTGAGTTTCATAAGATCCCTTTTACTCTCTACATTTTTGGGCTGAGAATACATGCAAATGCTTTATTAACCGATATACAATATTTATATGTGTGAGTTTCATTTGCTCCCTTTTTAAATGCTTTTGCAATATATATTTTTAGGCTGAGAATACATACACTTTATTTTAAACACAATGGATACAAGTACATACTAAATTCTACACTGAGTTTGAACCGAAAATCCCTTAGCTTTGGTAACTAGTAACTGCCAGTTATAAGAACTGGTGGGCGCGAGTAGTAGTATATGGATCCATAGGGCTTGACATCCCCGTCTGTTCCAGGTATAGAAAGAAACTCTAGCGTGTATTATTAAGATGATTATACAAAGGGTACAAATTATATATACGTTAAAGTTTAGTTACCAGGGTGCTCAATTTTGTAGAATATTTTGATAAACGTTTCTGGATGAAACAACTGAAATCTTGTGATCCACTTTTATATACAGATTATGCGAAACACTAAAACTATGAACTCACCAACCTTTGTGTTGACACTTGTTAGCATGTTTATTCTCAGGTTCCCTAGAAGTCTTCCGCTGTTTGCTTATATGTGATACAAGCTATGTGCATGAAGTCTTACATGCTTTATTCAAGAAAACATTGCATTCACAAAACCATCATCATGTATCCATTTTGACTGTATTGTCAACGGAAGTATTATTGTAAACTATTATTTACGGTGATTGTCTATATGTAGAAATCATCAGATGTCGAAAACCTTAGAATTAAATATTCATTTATGGTATGCCTTTTCAAAAGAATGCAATGTTTACAAAACGTATCATATAGAGGTCAAATACCTCGCAATGAAATCAATGAATGACGTGTTCGTCCATATGAATTTGGAGCGATCGTCACAGTTGGTATCAGAGCTGGTATAACGCTGTCCATGTGTGGCGGGTTAGTCGTAAAGGAGGTTCTCACAGTGTTACCTGTGTCGAAGCATTGGCTCTTACTCCTTGCGATCCCTTACGAGGGTTGGCAGTAGCCGAGAGGCAGGCCCTAAAATCAGTATCTGAGGTACACTCAGTGGTCACCAGGCGGTTAGCTGGGAAGGCACTGGGTGGGACGGTGGTTGTCCCCAACTGTCTCACAGTTGGTATCAGAGCGTTGGTCCTAGCGAACCAGGTCTTGCATGAGTGTGTCTAACTGATAGTTGTTAGGATGCATTAGTAAGTCTGGACTTCGACCGTGTCTGCATGTCAAAAGTTTTGCTTATCATTTTTTGTCGGAAATTAACTGCTTATCATTCCTAGTCTAGACACGTTTTACTACATTGATTGCATGAATAGCGTATAGACAAAATTCATATCTTAGCGTATCTGTTACTGTAAACTTTTCCTGACATCTTCCGAAAATTTCTCCGTGATTTATGGAATTTGGTATTATATATACATATGTAAATTATGTATTGAAGAATACCAAACTACATTCTATAATCTAATTCATATAAAAAAAAATCATCTCCCTAATTATACAAGATGGATCCCGTATCTAGTTCAAATTCCTTAAACTCTGACAGCTATTCCGATATGGATATTCACCTGAATTCTGAAGACAGTGTAACCGGAATGGATCAACCAATTAGCCATCATCTATTCTGGATGAATTGGGGATGGGTTCGTAGCCTACTTAATTATTGGAGACAAGAAGAAGGCGATCCCTTCCATCCACCACATTGCCCTCTTGGCGAAGAACCTGAAGCACTTACCGGCAAACCTGTTCGTAATACCATTTTCTCTCTCATCTCCAGAATATCTCGTCATGATCATATACTCTCTCAAATTCTGGATCTTATTCATCCGCTCGTCCGAACCGCCAATCATCCCGGTGTAGTAGAAGAAGTCAACGAGCTTCGCGCTCGGGTAGTGGCTTTGGAGAATATGGTGCAAAGGTTACAAGCACTAGTAGAATCTCTGGCATCAACAGTACCACCGACAACAACACCAACAGTACCATTACCACCACCAACAACATCCGCACCGCAAGCCTCAACATCACAATATGTACCTTGAACATCAACGTCATACGCATTGTAGTTACCAAGAAATACCAGCAACAATAACCGATGAAGTATTAACTTATTTCCCCTGAAGAAATTTTGTGTATATTTAATATATATGAATTTTGAAATCAAAATAAATCTTTTCGTACTAAGCTATTACGTGTGAATCTTAACTGGTAGGTCTACTCGGTTAGTTCATATTACTAATATGCAATGATGTACATCCTTCGTTAACAACTTAACCATTGTTAACTACAATCTCTGTTTCAACTTAATGAATTCCATTTCATAATAAACCAAGTGTATTATTCAATTACATAATTGATTTTACATTTTCATTTTTGAAGTACTCGAAACTTTCTAGAAAACATCATCTGTGCCTTGTAAGGTTCACAAAGATTCCACAAGCATCAACATCCTTCACCGAGAAATAAGAATAAATAATGGAGTATCGATTACATTAGCGAAATACTTCGCAAAGATTATGTAATCTTTAATGTTTTAGAGATTAATCATTTCTAAGTCAAGTCGAAAATCAAATGAGTTTAATATGATATTAACTCATTAAATCTGTATTAGATTTTTTTTTTTTAAAAAATATACATACATATATTTTCATAAAGACGGTAATAAAAAAAAAAAATTCTTTTGTACAAAGTATTAATTGTGAAATCTTTAACGGGTAGGTACTACTCGAGAAATATTTAAGTTCACAATTAATATGTTACACTGTACATTCTTCAATTTTGATTCAAAAATCATTAACTATACTCACTATCTTCACAATGATACACAATCATTTCATACAAATTCAATCACATATTCTGATATCGACGATCAGAATCCAAGCCATAACTCTGAATCGGTGACATCATTCTTAGATCTCTACATCTTTCAAAGCTATACTTTGACTTCAAAACTATGCAAGATCCTTTAGCATTGTTTTACCGAAAATAACCTTGCAATTCCTTTTCAAAGTATCCAGTATTATCAACCATTCAACCAGTCAACGACGACCTTTCAGACTTGTAATTTTGGCATATACGTTTTCGTTACTGGGGAACCTTTCATGTTCCACCACATTAGCAGTAAATTTACCAACAACTTCATTGATCTTTGACCTTCCGAAAAATCCTTATACTCATTGAAACCGTATCATGTACTCATCCACATCTTGTAACGGCAATTGCCATACCAACTATCGGGAATTAGCAATCAGTATTTTGAAATCTTGTAGCACGTCTACGCCAACAGTTATATGTGTACATATAACGTCTACCTCCTGGACTTACATACTTCGAATGTGAAGTTTCCAAAAAAAAAAACACCCCAAACTACGAAACTAGTTCTCCGAATTTTGGAAAAATGTTGATGAAGCAGCAAAAACTGTAAACGACCTTAACAGTCAAAAGTTTGATGATAAAGAATAGTATGGTGGTAAAGCTGAGAAAAAGAGAAAGTTTGGAACTGGAAAACGGATTGAGCAAAGTATGAAAGAGGTTGTGGATAAATCACAAGGACGAAACCTGTCTTCAAAGAATCCAAATGATTCAGTATCTGCTAAAGCCATTAACGAATACCTTGCTTCTGAATCTAAACCCTTGCGGACAATATTCTTCATCATCCTCTGATATTAGAAATTCTAAGATATCATCGTATCTTTCATTATAAATATCCTCCATATTTCTGGAGATAATTTCATAATCATTCTTATCGAAAATCAATTTTCTCTTTACGATATCTGTGTTACACCATAAAAGAAACTATTTTAGTTTCTAAATTCTGAAACTTTCAAGTTTAAAATATAAATGTTTTGAAGTAATGTTGGGAATTGAAGCATGAGTTAATATAATATAATGACACTTGATCAACGTGATTATATTACAGTAAGTCATGCTGAGTTTCTAATGGAACGTGATAAAGGTTCACATATCATACCCTCATCATGAACCATGTTACATAACTCTTTCATTCTATATAATCTCTAAAAATATCAAGAAATTATTTTCTTAATGATTCGGTCCTTTTCGAGGTATTCTGGTAATTTGACAAGTCAGATTGTGCTATTACCATTTCTTTCTTAGAACATTAGTTATGTTCATCTGAAACTTCATACCTACGAATTCTGGACCATTATCCGCTTGACTTAAGGTCGGGAAGAGAAAACGAAAGCATGAAGCTCCGAAATATAATGGAGAATATAAAGCCCGATAACAACCCTGAAATTATAAACCGTGTATATCAATGCGTATAGCAATATAAAGACACGGGAGAATGAAAAACACTATAACCCCAAGGTAATAGTAGAAGAAAATAACTTCCTCTGTGGCAGATGAAAAAGAAGAATGAAGGATACGATAGCCAGGAAAATATCAAGAATCAGAACTGGATTAAGCATTTTCACAATCTATTGGGATGTATGAAATAATAAAGAAGATTATAGGAGTGTTGAAAATAAATGAAACGGAAGAGGTCAATTTATAGCAAAATATCGGACGCAGCAATAGAGGCAGGTTACGCATTTAATCAAAGAAAATCCTAATTTCTGCAAATTCTGAAAAATCAAATCTTATTTAAATTATGAAGATTTTCAATTGCTTAAAATCCGGAAATCAATCGTTACTACATCAAGAGATAAGACACATCTCTATTCTCCATTTCACTTGATTACGATAACTTCTCTCATACGCTTCGAGTAATTGGATTATTTTATCCATATTATTCAAACATAGATAAAACTCTATTATCAACTCATATTCGTCATTAAAACATTTTTATTGTTAGCCATGACGACCTCACTCAAATTTCGGGACGAAATTTATTTAACGGGTAGGTACTGTGATGACCCGGAAATTTCTGACCAAATTTAAACTTAATCTTTGTATGATTAACATTTCCGACATGAGCAAGCCGATCATAGACGGAGGTTTAAGCTTGAAGTTCAGTGTCCGACCTAAGGTTAAAGTCTATGAAGTTGAATCTCAAAATTTTGAACTATTCAATTACCCTTCGATTGTTCTCAACGATTCGTGAACAATTATATGTAAATAGATACATATACTATAACTTGAAAACGTAACAAAGTGTTGAGTATATGATACCGTGAATTAAAATTTATTGGTTTGATTACCTGATCGATATATTTAACTACAGAGATAAAAGATTATGCAAAACGATTGAATTAAAAGATATTTATTGAATCCCTTAAGGATTATAATATTATTACGAGTCTCTGTTGTGAGGTCCACGTTGATTTAAGAAATCATTCATTTTTAACGATATTCGAAATAAATATTAAAGTGTTTGTTTAAATAACGTAATTTGGACACATACAATAATAAGGAATATTAACTGTTGGAATTAGATATGAATAAACTTGCGATATGTATTTTAAAACGTGTTTATTAATATTGAAAATATATATTTAACAATACGATAAAATATAATATTAACTTGGTCATAAAACGAATTGTTATTATATATATATTAACAAATAACGAGAAGATGATTTATAGAAGTAAATGACCAAAATACTCAAAAGTATAAGTTATATCTTGAATGGTATAGTTTATGGACAATTTAAGACTATATTTTGACAAAGGTACGAGTCGCGAAACGTAATGTACAAGTTTTCTCAGCGTACGAAAGGACGTTCAAAAAACCGGAACCGGGACATAAGTCGAGTGATGATGTACGACTTATCGGAACAAAAAGTACAAGTCAACTATGCATGTGAATTTAATATAATATATAATTAATTATATAAATTAAATATATTAAATATATAATTAAATAATATGTCGGCAAGCAAGAAAACAAACGAAAGTGAGCTGTCCAGACAGGCCATGCAATCGCATGGCATTTGCACTGAAAGCCCATGCGATTGCATGGGCATCAGATTCAGCAAACATGTATAAAAGCTCGATCGTTTCTGTTTTTTTGATGCATTCCATCCATCTCTCTCTCACACTCTTATATTTATATTTATTATTATTATTATTATTATTATTATTATTATTATTATTATTATTATTATTATTATTATTATTATTATTATTATTATTATTATTAAGATTAATATTATTATTAATCTTATTATTATTATTATTATTATCAGTAGTATAATAATTATTAGTATTATACATAAAATACTACGACGAGGTTATGTCTAAACGATTTCAAAAATGGTTTACGAGCAAGCTAGAGCTAAGGAAATTATGGGTTATTGCCAAGGAGGTTATGGGTAATGTTCGGGGGTATATATATGAATCAAACCTAGTGTTTATCATCTCCGTTGCGTCTACATACTTTTCTACAATATTGATACGTTGAAATCTACGATTATTTGATTTTCGAGTTTCGGTCACATTACGATGAACAACTTTATGTGCTGCTAAGATGAGTTTCATAAGATCCCTTTTACTCTCTACATTTTTGGGCTGAGAATACATGCAAATGCTTTATTAACCGATATACAATATTTATATGTGTGAGTTTCATTTGCTCCCTTTTTAATTGCTTTTGCAATCTATATTTTTGGGCTGAGAATACATGCACTTTATTTTAAACGCAATGGATACAAGTACATACTAAATTCTACACTGAGTTTGAACCAAAAATCCCTTAGCTTTGGTAACTAGTAACTGCCAGTTATAAGAACTGGCGGGCGCGAGTAGTAGTATATGGATCCATAGGGCTTGATATCCCCGTCCGAGCTAGAGCGCTAGCCTTTTAACGGACGTATGCTATTTGAGAAGCGTACACGTTGGTTTGCGTGTATTATTAAGATGATTATACAAAGGGTACAAATTATATATACGTTAAGTTTAGTTACCAGGGTGCTCAATTTTGTAGAATATTTTGATAAACGTTTCTGGATGAAACAACTGAAATCTTGTGATCCACTTTTATATACAGATTATGCGAAACACTAAAACTATGAACTAACCAACCTTTGTGTTGACACTTGTTAGCATGTTTATTCTCAGGTTCCCTAGAAGTCTTCCGCTGTTTGCTTATATGTGATACAAGCTATGTGCATGGAGTCTTACATGCTTTATTCAAGAAAACGTTGCATTCACAAAACCATCATCATGTATCCATTTTGACTGTATTGTCAACGGAAGTATTATTGTAAACTATTATTTACGGTGATTGTCTATATGTAGAAATCATCAGATGTCGAAAACCTTAGAATTAAATATTCATTTATGGTATGCCTTTTCAAAAGAATGCAATGTTTACAAAACGTATCATATAGAGGTCAAATACCTCGCAATGAAATCAATGAATGACGTGTTCGTCCATATGTATTTGGAGCGATCGTCACATAAAATGACCCGGTTGGTCACATTAAAAAAAACCCGTCTTTGGTGCATTGGGCCCCTTTTGAGCGACGGGGGTGACACTTCTACAATCGTTGGCCACATGGCCACTTCTTTGACACCGGTGGCAAAATGGCTTGCCACATTCACCAAAATGATGTTTGTGGCATTTGTTGCAAAAAGGTTGGGTTCAGGCATAATTTTTCTTGCCATCGGAGGTGAAAGGCTTTTTGGTGAAGTTGTTGTTGTTGTTGTTGTAGTTGCTTGATTGAGTGACTTCCCATTTTCTTTTGTTGCCACCTGATTTATCCTCGGTCTTTGGTGCCGGCACTTCAATTTCGTTCACCGTTTCTATCAATTGGCGGGCCATCTTTAAAGCTTCTTGTAGGTTAGGGGTTTGGATGCCATTACTCCGTGTTTAATGCTCTTAGGGAGGCCATCCATGTAAAGTTCAACTCTTAAGGACTCGGGAGTCACAAGGGCCGGACACATTAATTCTAGCTCGGTATAACGTTGATTATAAACCTTGAGGTCATTTTCGACCGCTTTTAAACTTCTTAGCTCGCTTTTGAGCCTTCGGGTCTCTTCGTGCGGAAAGTATTCGGTGATTATTTTTTCTTTTAAATCGGACCAAGAGAGAGCGTGGGCTTCATCGGTACCCACCGATTGTACATACGTATTCCACCATGTGAGAGCGATACCGGTGAAAGTGTGGGTGGAATATTTGACCTTGTCTTGGTCCCGGCAACCGCTTATGCTAAAAATGGCTTTCGTTTGTTCAAACCATCGAGTGAGAGCAACCGGTCCCCCGGTTTCATCGAAAGTGTGAGGTTTACACCACATGAAAGCTTTGTAGGAGCATCCCTCATTTGAATTTCCGGCTCCATGATTGTTGTTGTTGTTGTTGTGGTTGTTGTTATTGTTTTTGTTGTTGGAGGAGTGACCGGCCATGGCCGCATCCACGGCGGTGGCTATCATTCGTTGGAGAGCTTGTTCGGGAGTTTCATTACGTGGGCCGCGACGAGGTGGCATTGTTCCTTCAAGACACAAGAATATTGTTGATTAGTATTCTCAATACTACTAATCGTGATATGGAATAAAGTTAGAGAGAAAATTTTCATTGACTCGCCCTAAATTCTTTATGATATAATGTCGAAATGTCCATATGAGTCACCGTAATATAATCCCGGCAATTATATTACCCTAATTCATATGTGCATTCGACATTACCTCATAAGGTCAATATGGCATGTCAATCGAATTAAACAACGCGAGATTAAGACGAAATATGAGTTAGATACTAATAGAAGACTTCAAGTATAAACGCACAAGTAGTCAAGCAAGTCCTACTTCAAGTCTATATGCCGGTTGTAGTCTAGACTCACCACCTTATGACTCGGGGTTGACACAAATGAGCTCTAAATCCCTACAACCAACGCTCTGATACCATCTGTAGCGACCCGACAAAATCGTCATTGACGACGCCGTCTACTTAGGTCCCGTTACGTGGTCATAAGTCTTTAAAACGACGTTTGACCAAAATATGTCGCATTCATTTCAAATGTAAGGATGTTTCAAAGTTTACAAAGTAGTTCAACGACTAAACATATTACAACGTTTTAAGTACAAATGAAACCTATGCGACATGATTTAAAGTAAGCCAAAAGACGCCCCATGTATGCATGTATACTCGACATCCAAGCAAGTATCAAAATAATGTGCGGAAGCATGTATCACCTAGCGTTCAAGGACCTGAGAAAACATATAGAAAACTGTCAACGAAAACGTTGGTGAAATCATAGGTGTATTAGTAAACGTTGTTTTTGAACCACAAGATTTTGTATTTCCACAACGTTGATTATCTAAATCGTTCACATTCCAAAGTTGTTGTTCGTTTATGGAGCACCCAATTATCAAGACTTAACTGTTCACGTACCCCGTTATCATAGTGTTAGAACCTACACTATATACTCGAAAATATATTTCATCCGCTAACGGTTGCGAACCGTCCGAATGAGGGCTTGTCAATCCCGTATGGATCCACACAACATAAGTTCACGTTTACACCCTGTAAGTGTAACTAATGATAATTGAATTGAGGCCTTTGTGTTCTAACGCGCACGTGAAATGTTTATTTTCGTACATGTGTTCAAAGCATAAAAATATGATACGTATATGTTTCTCATCCCATAGTTTAAAGAGTAAAAGTTGTTGAAAAAGTGGGACTATGATCTCACCTTGAGTGCAAGAATATAAAAGTACTTCACAAGTAAACGTGTGCAAGAACGAATGCTAGTCTTGACCTAAACAATAGGTTGTATCAATATCGGTAAAGTATAAAGTCGGACAAAGTGTTCAATTAGTCCTATGGCTCGTTACGACTCAATTAATATAGCATGTGAGTCAAATTGTCAAGTTTCATGCAAGATATAAGTATAAACGCAAGTTAGAATGATTGCATAAGAGTTTGGTTAAGTTTGACTAAAAGTCAAACTTGGTCAAAGTCAAAGTCAAAGTCAACGGGGTCGGGTCGGGTTTCCGACCATTACACATAAAAACATAGTCATATATAAGCATGTTGGCAAAATTTCATGTTAAACGGAGTTGCGAGTAAGCGGGAACGAAATTGCAAAAATCAAAAATTGACTTTGGTCAGGGAGAATCTCGCGACCGCGAGCCCAAACCTTGCGATCGCGAAGTGGCCTTTTTCAGCATCTCGCGACCGCGAGCCCAAACCTCGCGATTGCGAAGTGGCCTTTTTCAGCAGCTGTTTTGCTGATTTGTGGTATGCACGAACCAAACTTCAAATAACCATAAATCGAGAACCGTAAACATTCAAAACACGTATCTTATATCGTTGGAAAGGTAATTTAATGAGGAATACAACTAAATACATTTCATCAAACAAAACATCATTTACAGTAACCAATTTCTCATCAAGTGATCATTAAAAGTCCATTTTCAAAGTTTCAAGTTCATAAATTACATAAGATGATTCGGGAACTTAATACACACATATAATACGCCGTTTCGTAGGTAATTACGTATACAATACTATCAAACACTTACAAACAACATTGCAATGCTTTTAATGCATCAAAAATTCATAATTAAGTCTATCAAACCCTAACCAAAATCACAAAATCAATAATCATGTTAGTGAAGTTTTCCAAATCAACCTACACATCAAATTGAATCTAATGATGCTAGTAACACATTTAATACATGAACTTTAACATAACAACAACATTTAATCATCCAAAACTCAACACTAAACACACAATTTTCAAGTTCAAGCTAGTTACACTAAAATAACAAGATCGAGCATACAAATCATATATTCATGTTAGACTAGAGCCATAGACACTAACTAACACTTTTATAAATCAAAAACATCAAGAACATAAAATCTAGTGTTTTTAAAATGTTACCCAAATAAGATGAAGTTGGTATTGTAATGACCCGGAATTTTCTGACCAAATTATACTTATGAGATTAATATTTACATAAATTAAACCATACCAATATGATAAGCAATCCAAATTGTTGAGACTTGTATTTTTGAAAAGAGTTTTACACAACGTTTGACCGTCCAATATGACCGATGATATCACGAACTATATAACATACGATAATTATATGTTTGTGTATATATATGTATTTATATATATTTAACATGATTTAAGGATGGTTTAACATCTCATTGTGTACTAATGACAATGAGTTATAAGTATATTTTGAAACTATAATTTAAAGTTTTCAAAACGATAACTATACGTAACATTCTTTGATATATATACTTATAATCTATAATGCTTATACATGTATCGTATATATAATGTATGTAATCACTTTTTAAGGACTTAAATACATAAAACAATATAAGTATATTCACAAAAGATAGCTATATTTGAATTCTCGTTCCGTTTCCTCAAGATTTCTATACGTATATCTAGGGTATATGTACCCGTATCATACCCAGCTTCTATACGTATTTACTATTGGTATATACACATCAAATCAACATCCTAATCAACATTATTACTGCCCTAGATATGAGGTAACTAGGATTTGTCAAGTAGTATGAATTATTAGTAAGAAAACAAAATTAGGAATCCTTTTCTTTCTTTATAAACTAAAAACGTTTTTATAAATGAACACCATTTCTTCACTCCATTTTCTCATACCTACACCCTCATTTCTCTCTCAAAATACTCCTAACTTCATACTTGATCATCTCCAAGCATTTTCCCCATCATTTAGCTTCAATTACAAGCCTTAAACACCATAAGAAAACTCTTTCAAGAACATATCAAAATAACCACCCATTTGAAGAAGTTTACTTCCAACCTTTTGATCTAACTCCACCACTCTTTGATTCCAAGATTATTTCTTATCTTTTGCAGTAACTTTGTCCAAGTAACTTGAGGTAGTAATCTTGTTCATAATCTTATTCAATTCATATTCATATAGCTATCTTATTCTGTGGTATAAAATTTTAACAACAAGAACATGGTTTGAATGATTTCAAACTTGTTCGCAAACTAAATAGATCCTTCTAACTTGACTTTTAAAATACTTCAAGACCTGTAATATATCATAATGATATGCTAACCTAACAAAATATAACTTGGTTTTACAAAGAACATCTTAAAAACTGAATCTACGTCGTCAGAGTGCAAACGGGGGCTATTTTGGGTTGGATAATTAAAAACCATCTTGAACTTTGAATTGGAAGTTCATGTTCTGGAAAAATGATATTTCTTATGAATATGTTAACACATAAAAATTTCATGGTTTAACTCAAAGTGTAAGTATTTTTAGAAAAATGATCATTAAATGTTGTTTTTATGATGGAAAATGATCACTTTCATAAGTTTTACCAAAGTTTGACCTGTAACCTATGATTTCGAATACAAACTAAGGTATTTTCAGTTCATATTCTTAAAATTTGACTCGATCCAAGGAAGTGGCAAGTTGAACCAACAAAAACGGAGTTGTAATGAAGAAACTACGACTAAAACAAGATTGGGTATCCGAAGCTAGTTTAGCTACGAAAATATTTGGAGAAAAAGTAAATTAATCATATCTTTTCTAATTAATATGATATTTTATATATAATTACTTATGATTTGATTTTATATATTTCAGGACCACCCGTAAACAACACGAGAAGATTAATCATAAGACCTTATGATTGTACGCAACACGTCATTTGACAACACGGTACTTTATGTACGCAACACGTCATTTGACAACATGGTACCATGGGTCGAGATTAATTCTGATCAATACGAATACGATGGGGTCTTTATTTATTTTATTTAAGCAACTAATTGTGGACCACTAACATCGGACTGCTAACTACGGACTAAGAAAATATTAAAAGTATTAAAAGTATATATATATGTAACGATTACTTAAAAAGAAAATATGTTGATATATTATATATATGGTTAGGTTCGTGATATCTATCAGAGACCAAGTCGAATTAAATACCTTCAAGGCAAAAGTGAGTTTCATTTGCTCCCTTTTTAATTGCTTTTGCAATATATATTTTTGGGCTGAGAATACATGCGCTGCTTTTATAAATATTTACAAAATAGACACAAGTACTTAAAAATATATTCTACGTTGAGTTGTACCACTGGCATATTTCCCTGTAGCTTGGTAACTACTAATTACATGGGTATTGTAAACGCGAATCCTGTTGATAGATCTATCGGGCCTGACAACCCCAACCGGACTGGACGACCAGTATTCAACGGTTGCACAGTACTTCGTTTTGGTGACTACACTTGGTACGGTGTAGTGAGATTTCATAATAAAGGGAATATGCGACGTTGATTAAATGTTAAGTATGGTTACCAAGTGCTCAACCACTTAGAATGCTTTACATACACTTGCGAGTGTATTATGTTTATGATTATGAAATCTTATGGTCTATTAACATATTGAAATAATTGTTATGATAAACCTATGAACTCACCAACCTTTTGGTTGACACTTTAAAGCATGTTTATTCTCAGGTAATTAAGTCTTCCGCTGTGCATTTGCTCAATATAAGGACATTACTTGGAGCCGATCATCGCAATGGGACCAAATGTTGATGACTTCGTCCAGGTGGATTAGGACGGGTCATTTCAGGTATGGATTCGAAGAGAAAGATGCAAGGATTCCAAATATGTAATTTGTTTTGAAGAACGCTTGCTAGATCGAAAATGGATGATGAATCTTTGAATTGGGTGTTGAGAGCATAAAGTGGAAGTATCAAAAAGAAAGGAGGTTGAATGAGTGGAGGAGGAGGAGGTTGACCATTTGACCTAGTCAAGACTTTGGTCACTTAGCAACTTTGGTCCCTCAAGTTTAAAGCGGGTGCGTGAATTATCTAAACAAAATATTTTAAAAACGCAAGTTAACGAGAGATGTTATAATTAAATAACGGACTTTAAATTAAGTAAACGAAAATTAAATGGAAAAAGGCGGGTCATCACATTAGTCTCAATCACTCTCTCCCAGAGCTTCATAGTATGACTAAGTAATTTTATTCCTCCATAATTACCGCAGATTTGAGCATCCCCCTTGTTCTTATAGACGGGAATAGTCTCACTCACTCTCCATTCCATAGGCATTTTTGAGCTTCGATACGTCTTGTTGAAAAGTAAAGTCAACCACCTAACACCGTCATCACCGAGGCATCGCCACGCCTCAATGGGGAATTGGTCCAGTCCCACCACAGCTTTGTTTCTCCCCATCTTTCGTAGTGCCATTCTTACTTCCTCCTGGTTGATCCTCTCACAATCCATGTTGTTCTGGGATTGTTCTATATCAGAGTCTTGCGGATCTTCGTGACCCTCAGGTCTTCCACCAGCGAAAAGAGATGAGAAATACTTTTCCCATCTTTTCCGAATTTCGTCTTCCTTTACTAAGGTTTGACAAGCTTCATTTTTGATAAACTTGATGTTATCTAGGTCCCTGGGCCTTCGCTCCCTAGCTTTGGCTATCCTGTATATATCATTTGCTCCTTCTTTGGAGTCTAGTTTCCTATACAAATCTTCATATGCCTTCTCTTTTGCACAGGCTACAGCCTTCTTAGCTTCCCTTTTGGCTTCTTTATATCTCTGTTCAACCCTTCTTTATAACATGTGTCTATTGTAAAATGACAATAATAATAACAAAAACAAAACTTAATCCTTCAAACGTAACAAATAAGACTGAAACTCAAACACTGAATTTGAAAGGCAAAATAATTTGGATGATACATTTTGATTTTTTTTGCTAAAAATACGAAAACTTATATAGAAACGTAAACGTCCTCAAAAAGAAAACGTCTACAACATGAATTACAAATCTGGGGTTGGGACGAGGCTCGAACTTAGAAAGTTACAAATAAAACTAACGATCAAACTGTGATGACCCGAAAATTTTTGACTTATTTAAACCAATTCTCTATACGATTTATTATTTTAACACGTTAAACAAAGTCTGTTAGATTGAGTCTCAAAATTTTAGAACTGTTACATATATACAATTACCTTTGACTACTCTCGACGATTCATGAACAATTATATGTATGCATATATATATGTACAAGTAAAAAACGACTTTCCTACAGTAAAAATTACTTTGCTACAGTAAAACACAATTTGCTACAGTAAAACACTATTTGCTACAGTGAAACCGTATTTTGCTACAGTGCTACAGTGAAAACGAGTTTGCTACAGTGATTTGCTACAGTAAAACACTATTTGCTACAGTGAAACACTATTTGCTACAATAAAACACTATTTGCTACAGTAAACACTATTTGCTACAGTAAACACTATTTGATGTCGACGAACTAGCAAACAAAAACAGAAAAGGCGGCCATGCGATCGCATGGCAAAAACACTGAAAACTCATGCGATCGCATGAGCTACAGTAAATCGAAAAGTACTATAAAAGGTCAGTTTTGCTCGACGAAATATTTCATAAATATATATGTACGTTATTTTATAATTATAATTATAATTATAATTTTAATTTTAAGTTTAATAATAATAAAGTATATTCGAGGGTATTTTTAATTCGGGTTTCAAACCGTTTTAAAATAAGGAAATTTTGGGTATTGTTCGGGGTATTGTTCTTGAATCCAAGACCAACCATACAGTCGTCTACCATCATTACGTCTACGCAATTTGCCTACAATATTGAATCGCAATATTGAACTGTGAGTTTATAGTCTCCCTTTTTAAATACTTTAAATATTTTTGGGCTGAGAATACATGCAATTTATTTTAAACGCAATAAGACACAAGTACATACAAAATTCTACACTGAGTTAAACCGAAAATCCCTTAGCTTTGGTAACTAGTAGCTGCCAGTACATAGGATATGGACTGGTGGGCGCGAATAATTATATATGGATCCATAGGGCTTGACATCCCCGTCCGAGCTAGAGCGCTAGCCTTTTAACGGACGTATGTTATTTGAGTTTAAGACACGTTGGTTTGCGTGTATTAAAACGAATGGGGTAATTATCACTATAGCGTTAAGTTTAGTTACCAGGGTGCTCTGTTACGTAGAATCTATTGATAAACTTTTGATGAAATCTTGTGGTCTATCTTTATACATGTTTATGACTCGAGCAATTAAACCTATAACTCACCAACATTCGTGTTGACTTTTTAGCATGTTTTATTCTCAGGTCCTTAGAATGCTTCCGCTGTGATGTGCTTGTTGCCTGCATGGAGTCTCTCATGCTTTGTACAAAGTTTATTGCATTCAAAATAAAACTGCGTTGTGTAATAAATAACTGGACTGTGATGTCAACCTGTAAATTAAAGACTTATGTATTTCGGGGTTTTGCTTATACCTAAGCACTCGCCCACATGTTTATAACTTTCTATGTTTAGAAAGTCACTTATTTTAATGAATGCAATATTTTATCAAAACGTATCATATAGAGGTCAAAACCTCACTGTGGAATCAATGATTAACGTGCCGCATCAAGAGCGATTTTGACGGGTCGTTACAGTTGGTATCAGAGCTTGAGGTCATAGGGAACCAGAAATTACATTAGTGTGTTTAACTGGTAATTGTTAGGATGCATTAGTGAGTCTGGACTATGACCATATCTGTTGTCACTGATTTTTGCTTATTATTTGGTCAAAAACATTATATGTGATATATTTATATGCTAACGTAATTGTTGTTTCAATTATGTGATAGATGACTTCCTCTAATCCTATCATTTTGTACGACTCGGAATCGGACACTGAATCTATTCTATCCACAACTGAAAAGGGCGTTCCAATACCTATTAAAGAAGAAATTGTGTTAGCCGGGGAATCTCAACTCCCGGTAAACCCAGAGGAGGTTCCAGCTCCACCCAACTCTAGTTTTCCGGAGCCACAGTATCGTTGGCATGGACCCATGATCCCTGGAGTAAACGAGGATCGTCCATTTCTAAACAAATATGGACATTGGTCCAGATATACCGCCAACGGGCGGGTTGTGCCGATTACGCCTGGCAGATTTCGGTTCATGACCACCGGTACATATTCTTGCAGTTCGTCATCATATTCTCCTACACATGACTCAGACAGTTCGTCATCAGACGAGATCAGTAAGGAGGAGGATTTCGCTAATGAAATAAAAGAGATCACTAAGGAGAAATTCCAACTTGCTATAGATAATAAAAACAACCACAATAATAAAATGTCCTTAGTTATTAAAAAAGAACAGGACCATTCGATCCGTAACCACCCTTATTGTATAAAACCCACTGAGGTAACGGGTACCTCAAAACCCCAACTAAAAATAAAATACACTGCCAGAATGTCTGTCGGACCATGTGCACACAAACAATTGGCAGAGAGAACCAAATGGGAAGAAGTTTCTGATAGTTCTGAATGAACGACCTCACAACCATAAATCTTCCATGCGCTATTTTATTACTTATGTGTGCTACTCTATCTTGTTATGTAAAATAAGCATATGTAAAATATCAATATTGTATGGTATTGTATTATTTTGGTTTATTAATAATAAATGCATGGAATGATTATTTGTATTATTACTACTTCTTATTATTATTATTACATAATAATGTAGTAACTCGCTATAATTTTTCATAGTGGAATATTATTAGGATTTTAGTAGTTAATTCCTTGTACTAGCTATTATGTATGAACTTAACGGGTAGGTAATACCCTAGAAATAATTATAAAATGCTAATAAGAAGAAAAGGCTTTTATAATAATCGGTTCATATTATTAATATGCTACGATTAACTATTGACAACTCATTTTACCTATAATATTCTATATGATTAAATTATATCTGTTGTGTTTATTGAAGAAACATGTCTCAAATGTCGGATGCTGAGTTTGAGCAACTAGTCGAGAAACGTGTGAATGAAAGAATTGATGCAACTGAAGCAGCAAAAGCAACATCCGAAGCAGCAGCCAAAGCAGCAGCCGTAAACACAAATTCACGAAACGGATGCTCATACAAAACTTTTCAAGGATGCAAACCACAGACGTTTAGTGGAACCGAGGGACCAGTCGGTCTAACCCGATGGTTTGAAAAGATGGAGTCCGTTTTCAAAATCAGTAATTGTGCGAACAGAGACAAGTCAAAGTATGCTTCGTGTACGTTGCAAGATGGTGCACTTACTTGGTGGAACAATTATGCTAAAGCAGAAGGAATAGATACGGCATATGATATCTCTTGGGAAGAACTGAAAAAGATGCTAATCGAGGAGTACTGTCCTCGAAACGAGATCAGAAAAATGGAATCTGAGTTACGTAATCTGAAGGTTATCGGCGCGAATCTCAATAACTATGAAAAGCGTTTCATGGAACTAGCCTTGTTGTGTCCCGAATTGGTGCCAAACGAGAAACGAAAGATAGAAATGTATATTGACGGTTTATCGATCAATATCAAAGGAAATGTTACATCGTCCAAACCAAATACGATGCAGGAAGCCATGACAATGGCACACCAACTCATGGACCAGATCACAGAGAGTTCGATTAAGGCACCAATTACCGAAGTCAAGACAACTGAAGGAAAGAGGAAATGGGAAGACTATAAGGGCAAAAGTACTCACCTGAAGAAACAAGAAACTTTTAAAGGTAAACAAGATGGGGCAACTGCAAGTCCAAACTATAAGGGACCCCATCCGTTCTGCAAAAGATGTTACACACATCATGCAGGTTATTGTCAAGTGGTCTGTGATAAGTGCAACAAGAAAGGACATGTGGCGAAAGATTGTTATGCCACCGTTTCTGAAGTAAAGACAAAACTGACCGATGTCAAGAAATGTTTTGGATGCGGGAAGTCTGGTCACTTTATAAATCAATGCCCTGATAAGGAGAAGAACAAAGAACTCGCACGTGGGAGGGCATTTAATGTTAGTGCCAGTAAAGCACGTGAGGATCCTAATCTTGTCACGGGTACGTTTACCGTTAATAATCAACTAGCTTCTATTATGTTTGATACGGGTGCTGATAGAAGTTATATGTGTAAAGACTTTAGTTTTAAACTAAAATGTGCATCATTACCTCTAGACGATAAATATACTATTGAATTAGCTAATGGTAAACTGATAAAAGCCGATAAAATTTGCCATGGTTGCGAAATGAATCTCGCTGGTGAAACCTTCAAAATCGATTTGATACCCGTAGAATTAGGAAGTTTTGACGTAATCGTTGGCATGGACTGGATGTCCAAAACAAGAGCGGAAGTTGTTTGCGCTGAGAAAGCAATCCGCATCCCTCGTAAGGATGAAACGTCATTAATGATTTATGGGGAGAAGAGCAACTCAAAGCTGAACTTTATCAGCTGTATGAAGGCCCAGAAACTTATAAGAAAAGGTTGTTATGCTATTCTGGCACATGTAAAGAAGATCAATACTGAAGAAAGAAGCATTAATGACATGCCGGTTGTAAGAGAATATCCCGGAGTATTTCCAGAAGAATTACCGGGGCTACCTCCACACAGATGTGTAGAATTCCAGATTGATCTCATACCAGGAGCTGCACCTGTAGCCCGATCTCCATATAGACTTGCACCTTCAGAAATTCAAGAATTACAAGACCAGTTGCAAGAATTATCGGACCGTGGATTTATTCGTCCTAGTTTTTCACCTTGGGGTGCTCCTATTCTGTTCGTCAAGAAGAAGGATGGATCTATGAGAATGTGCATAGATTACCGAGAATTAAACAAATTAACGATCAAGAATCGGTACCCATTACCGAGGATTGATGATTTGTTTGATCAATTGCAAGGATCAAGTGTTTATTCTAAGATTGATCTACGCTCCGGATATCATCAACTGAGAGTGAAGGAAGAAGATGTTCCTAAAACCGCGTTCAGAACCCGTTACGGTCACTATGAGTTTCTAGTCATGCCTTTTGGATTAACTAATGCTCCAGCAGTATTCATGGATCTAATGAATCGCATCTGTAGACCGTATTTAGACAAATTTGTCATTGTTTTTATCGACGACATATTGATTTACTCGAAGAACAAGGAAGAACATGAGCAACACTTAAGACTGGTACTGGAGATACTCCAGAAAGAAGAATTGTACGCAAAATTTTCGAAGTGTGATTTCTGGTTACAAGAAGTACAATTTTTGGGCCATGTTGTCAGTAAACATGGAATTAAAGTTGACCCCGCCAAGATCGAAGCCATTAGTAAATGGGAAACCCCGAAGACTCCAACACAAATTCGCCAATTCTTAGGTCTTGCTGGTTACTACCGAAGATTCATTCAAGATTTCTCTAGAATCGCCAAACCCTTAACTGCATTGACTCAAAAGGGAAAGAAGTATGATTGGTCCACAGAACAGGAATCCTCATTCCAGTTATTAAAGAAGAAGTTAACGTCTGCACCCATTTTGTCATTACCGGAAGGAAATGATGATTTCGTGATCTATTGTGATGCTTCACGCCAAGGTTTAGGATGTGTATTAATGCAACGCACAAAAGTCATCGCATATGCCTCACGACAACTAAAAATTCATGAAAAGAACTATACGACACACGATTTAGAACTTGGAGCAGTAGTTTTTGCACTCAAAATATGGAGACACTATCTATATGGCACCAAGTGTACAGTGTACACCGACCATAAGAGTCTTCAGCATATTTTTGATCAAAAACAACTCAATATGAGGCAACGTCGCTGGGTAGAGTTGTTAAATGATTACGATTGTGAAATCCGTTACCACCCCGGAAAGGCTAATGTTGTAGCTGATGCCCTAAGTCGAAAAGAAAGAGTAAAACCTCTTAGGGTCCGAGCTTTGAATATTACAATTCGTACTGATCTCACAAAGCAAATTCAAGCAGCACAGTTAGAGGCTTTAAAAGAAGAAAACGAAAAAGGCGAAATAAGCAAAGGGTTAGAAAAACAACTTGAAGAAAAAGCCGATGGAACCCTGTATTTTGCTGGTAGGATATGGGTACCAAAACATGGTAACCTAAGGCAACTAGTACTGGATGAAGCACACAAAACGAGGTACTCAATTCACCCAGGAAACGGAAAAATGTACCACGATCTCAAGAAGTTTTATTGGTGGCCTAATATGAAAACAGAAATTGCTACTTATGTAAGCAAATGTTTAACGTGTGCAAAGGTCAAAGCTGAGCACCAAAAGCCGTCAGGATTACTGCAACAACCAGAAATTCCGCAGTGGAAATGGGAAAGAATAACCATGGATTTCATTACGAAATTGCCAAGGACTACAAGTAGTCATGATACTATTTGGGTGATAGTTGATCGTCTAACTAAATCAGCTCACTTTCTACCAATAAAGGAGACAGACAGTATGGAGAAATTAGCACGCCTATATTTGAAGGAAGTAGTTTCCAGGCATGGTGTACCTATCTCCATCATATCTGATCGTGACACCCGATTCACATCACGTTTCTTGCAGTCATTACAAAAAGCATTGGGAACTCGATTAGATATGAGCACCGCTTATCACCCACAGACAGATGGTCAAAGTGAAAGAACAATACAAACATTGGAAGACATGTTACGGGCATGCGTGATTGACTTCGGAACCAGTTGGGATCGACACTTACCGTTGGCAGAATTTTCATACAATAACAGCTATCATACGAGCATCAACGCAGCGCCATTTGAAGCACTTTACGGTAGAAAGTGCAGATCTCCTATCTGTTGGAGTGAAGTAGGAGAAAGACAACTTACTGGACCAGAAATTATTCACGAAACCACCGAAAAGATCATTCAAATACAACAACGATTGAAAACGGCCATGAGTCGCCAAAAGAGTTATGCTGATGTAAGAAGAAAACCGCTAGAATTTCAAGTGGGCGACAAAGTCATGTTGAAAGTGTCACCCTGGAAAGGCGTTGTACGATTCGGTAAACGAGGAAAGCTAAGTCCTAGGTACGTAGGACCCTTTGAAATCACCGAAAGAATTGGAGCAGTTGCTTATCGATTAAGGCTACCACAAGAACTTAGTAGTGTTCACGACACATTTCACGTGTCAAATTTGAAGAAATGTTTAGCTGAAGAGGATGTCGTAATTCCTCTTGACGAAATACGAATCAATGATAAACTCCATTTTATCGAAGAACCTGTTGAAATCATGGACCGTGAGGTCAAACAATTAAAACAAAGCAAAATACCGATAGTTAGGGTTCGTTGGAACGCAAGATGAGGACCCGAGTTTACTTGGGAATGTGAAGATCAGATGAAGCAAAAGTATCCACATTTGTTCACTGATATCGCTCATGAAACAGGTACTACTCAAAATTTCGGGACGAAATTTTCTTTAACGGGGAGGTACTGTGATGACCCGAAATTTTTTGACTTATTTAAACCAATTCTCTATACGATTTATTATTTTAACACGTTAAACAAAGTCTGTTAGATTGAGTCTCAAAATTTTAGAACTGTTACATATATACAATTACCTTTGACTACTCTCGACGATTCATGAACAATTATATGTATGCATATATATATGTACAAGTAAAAAACGACTTTCCTACAGTAAAAATTACTTTGCTACAGTAAAACACAATTTGCTACAGTAAAACACTATTTGCTACAGTGAAACCGTATTTTGCTACAGTGCTACAGTGAAAACGAGTTTGCTACAGTGATTTGCTACAGTAAAACACTATTTGCTACAGTAAAACACTATTTGCTACAGTGAACCGTATTTTGCTACAGTGCTACAGTGAAAAACGAGTATTCTATATTGAACATAAGTATTCTATGTAATTAGAATATCATCTGATATTCGAAATTCTTTTCATATCGAAAACCCTTTATCTAATCGTACGAAATGGAACTCACCACTAGTTCAAGTCCCTCGGATTCCGATATGGATTTTCACTCGAGCTCTGAAGACAACGTCACTAGAATGAATCAACCAATCAGCCATCCCCAATTTATCTGATGGGTTCGTAGTCGACTTAACCAATGGAGACGCGAAGAAGGCGATCCTTTCCACCAACCGAATTCACCTCTAGGTGAAGAACCTGAAGCACTTACCGGTGAACCTGTCCGACACACCATTTTCTCTCTCATTTCTCGAGTATCTCGCCACGATTATATACTACATCAAATTCTAGATTTTATTTATCCGCTCTTCCGAACCGACAATCACCCCGGTGTAATAAAAGAAGTCAACAAGCTTCGCACTCGAGTAGTGGCTTTGGAACGTATGGTGTAAAGATTACAAGCACCATCAGCAACACCAGTACCACCAGTAACGTCCACATCGCAAGCCTCAATACCATAAGCACCAGCAGCATCACCGGCAGCAACAGTACCATCAACAACATCAACATCCGCATCCCACACCTCATCATTAAAAATCTTTACCACGAACATCAACATCATACGCACCATATATACCAAGGAGTACCAACAACAATGAACAATGAAGTATTGAACCATAACTTCGTTAATATTCTGCGAAGAATATGTGGTTCCTAATAGTTTTAGAGAATACTTATTCTGGCTCAAACTGAAAAGCAAATGAGATTAATATCATATTAACTCATTAAATCCATGATTACATCTGAAGAAAATAAATATGTATATATGTTTTCATAAAGATTGTAATTAAAAATTCTTTCGTACAAACTGTTAATGGTGAAAATATTTTAACGGGTAGGTAATACCCGAGGAATATTTGGATTTCACATTAATAAGTTACACTGTACATTCTTCGAATCTGATTCAATGATCATCTATTACCCTGTTTACATTCACCGATATATGAATCTGTACACCACAGAATAACCATTTTTATTCAATTTCATATTTGGATTTTGACATATCAGAATCAAACAAGTGGCATAATGAAGAAAACATTGGAAAAATAAAATTTGTTAGAAACAAACAATTTAACTATGAGAAGAAATTTGTTAAGAATCCACGCTAACTGTTCCTAGCTAACTGGTTACATTTTATTTATCGCAATTTAATTATCGCAATTTACATTCTCGCAATTTTATTTATCATCATTTAATTTCTGTTATTTATTTTAAGCACTTTAAAATCGGGATACATGTACACAATACGTCGGATTAATTCTGAGATAATAAGTTGTACACGGGTCATGATACGTATTTATTAATTCGAATATTTGGTACATCCTAACACAATAAGTATACAATACGTTTTGATAAATCCTAAGACAATACGTACACAATACGTCTTAGTTAATTCTAAGACAATATGTCTACAATACGTCTCTGGGTTGATGCAAAGACAATACGTATACAATACGTAGTGGGATAATTCTAAAATTTTATATATATAAACCGATTATGGGACTATCAACATTGGACAATTAAAAATGAATTAAAATATTAATTATAACATATGAAACTAAATAATTCTTCAAGTTTGCCACTTGATTTCATCTTAAACCTCATTTGAATCTTGACGATTCTAATCCATGTTCAAATCTTTCATGATTTTTGAAAATACCTCGATCGAGAGGATGAACCAGCCGCACTTCATCTACGGAAGAAAAGATTGATGCATATAGTTATGCACCTGAAAAACCCTCGAAAACTGAGTAAACGTTTAACACGTAGCTGTGCTAATTCCTTTAGTGTTATTATTACCCAAAATAATTTGGTAGTTCCTTTCAAAGTAGCAAATTTTGTCACAGCTCCAGTAAGTCAACTCCGACTTTTCATCCGAAACAACCTTATTATAACCTTGATATATATGTGTACTCTTTATTGTTACTGGGGAACCTTTTATATTCCACCATATTACCATCAGCGTTTAATCATCTAAAAACCCAATTCTCCTGAAACCACCTCGATTTGATTACCGATGACCCAGATCCATTAACTTTGAAAATACTGACGAGGCAGCATGTTGTAGATGGTCATAATGGCTAAAAGTTGATAATAAAGAAGGAAGTGTTTGGAACGCTCGATAGAAAATTTGGTACTGAAAATCGGATTGAGCACACCATGAAGGAAACAAAGAACAAATACAAAGACCAAACTCTATATTCAAAGAATCCAGATAATTCTGGATCCGATGAAAAATTTAGAGTATATCTTGCTCCAAGGTCATGTTAAAATCTTGCGGAAAATTTTTCTACATCAACCTTCGAACTTAGAAATTCTAAAATATCATCATAAATATCTTCGATATTTCTGAGGATATTTTCATAAATATTCTTGTCCGAAATTATCTACCTCTTCGTGTTTTCTGTATTCCATTATATTGGAAACTTCTGTAAAATCTAAGTATAAATTATGAATGAATTGTGGAGAAGTGTTGGGAATTGAAGCATGGGTTAGTATAATATAATGACGTCCGGCCAACGTGATTATATTACAGTAAGTCATGCTGAGTTTCTAATAGAACGTGATGATTCACAGACCCTAACATCATCATGTGCCATGTTACATAACTCTTTCATTCTGCTTAACTTCTGAACATATCAAGAAAGTATATTCTTGATAGTTCTATCTTTCGTGATGTGGATAAATTTGAAAATCAAATCATGCTATCACGTTCCTTCCTGCTTAGAACATTATAATCATTCGAAACTCTATATCTACGAATTCTGGATCATTATTCGCTTGACTTAAAGTCGAAAAGGGAAAACAAAAGGATGAAACTCCAAAATATAAAAGAAACAAAGAGAGTGGAATTATAGTGAGATATCTGACAAAGCAATCGAAACAGATCCTCGCATTTAATCAAAGAAGATTCTAATTTCTTTAATTACCGAAGAATCAAATCTTATTACAAATATTTTCTCCAAATCCTCTGGACTCTGGAAATCAATCCTATCTACGTCAAAAGATATGACAAATCTTCATTTACTCATTTCATTCTTTTGAGACAGCTTCACTCGTATGCTTCGAGTAATCGAACTGTTTTATCTATATTACTCAATGATGATAAAACCCTAATTTCTAGCTCGTATGTGTCGTAAAAACATACTTATTGTCAACCATGACCATTCCATTCAAATTTCGGGACAAAATTTCTTTAACGGGTAGGTACTGTCACGACCCGGAAAATTTCAACTAATTTTAAACCAAACTCTCAATACGATATTGTATTTTTGACACGATAAGCAAAGTCTGTTATGTTGAATCTCAAAAATTTTGAACTGTTTCATGAAATCAATTGACCTTCGACCATTCCCGACGATTCACGAACAACTATTTGTAAATAGATACATATATATTTAAGTATGTATATATATATATATATATATATATATATATATATATATATATATACATGAATATTAATTGTAGATATATAAGATTAAATATTAAATTTGTCTATTTGAAAATATATATTTAATATATTTAGTTATATAATAAAACCTGAATCTATATTTAAACTTGACTATTTCAGTAAGTATAATTTTTAGATTTCGTACTGTCGAATTCACTCACCATGATATCACTTTCTTGTTTTGATCTATTTCGAACTCACAATATAAATCCAACAATCGTCCTCACTTTCCATCTCTAGAATTGAAACTTTAGACAATAAAGTTACAACTAATAATGTTAACCTACTTTACATCAACTTGATCATTATAATTAAAAATCTTTGCATAAACCAAATTATATGATATGAGTGTCGATAGAATAATCAAATAATTGTAATTTTAAAAGAATTTTTGTACGTGATTGATAGTATCAATTATTGGAAAGCAAATATTCAGAAACCATATGAGACGGCGTATTTTTTTTACTAATCATAGACTTTAATTTATTTACTTTATTGGAACACAATATCTTGTGGAATATCTTGGGGACCTTTTGTCACCCGTGATTTTTATGCAATTCAAATTATTACCAATAATCAATGGCGACTGACTATTAGGCCAGTAGTATAATCTCTAGATATTTACTTAGATTACCTTTTTACTAATTCATTATATATAAATATAATATACATAAATGAATGCAAATATCTATGATCTATCTCTTTTCCTGTTTCCATTATTGGTTATGAAAACCGACACATATCACCAATCATTCATATACTCCGTGATTTAAGTGATTGTGTACTGTTTCCATTCATCTTATCATTATCTAAGTTTATATATATATATATATATATATATATATATATATATATATATATATATATATATATATATATAAACTTATACATTGCAACATATACATAATTACACTAGAGGAATAAAAGAAAAAGACTCCATCGAATTCTTCTCTCGAGCATTCGGTTACCATCACCTTGAATCACCATCACCATCTCGCC
Source organism: Rutidosis leptorrhynchoides (assembly GCF_046630445.1). Lineage (NCBI taxonomy): Eukaryota > Viridiplantae > Streptophyta > Magnoliopsida > Asterales > Asteraceae > Rutidosis > Rutidosis leptorrhynchoides. The sequence goes on from NC_092334.1 coordinate 66,815,256, forward strand.
ACTCTTTTATGACACCACAACCGCCACTATTCCATCACCATTACAACCCTCAATCACGTGAACCACCATAAAATACGCACACTACCACCTTCACTCACCCCCTTCGTGAACCACCACTACCTTATATTTTCTCTTAAACTACCACCGCCAACACCTTTCTCCTCTCTCTCTCTCTCTCTCTCTCTCTCTCTCTCTCTCTCTTCCTCTTATTTTCTACAACAGTATTCACCTATGAGCTCCATGAATCACCAAAACCCACTACTACAGTGAAGTTGTAATTTGAATTCTTGGATTCTCGTTGATACATCCACCCCTACAACCACGATGCCGGTTTCTTTCCTGTCAAACTCAAACTCAAACGCAAACCAACCAACAATCATTGATGATCGATTGCTTCCTGTGTTGCAGCTTCTTTATTTCTGTGACCGTATGAAATTCTATTTGAAAACAACCATTAAAACAAGGTGGGTCTTCTTGTTTCTACTTTCTTATTCGATCAAAAAAAACCACGGCGCTGTATTTTTCCCCCCACTAATTTCGGTATATAAATAATAGTGATAAGTTGATGATTAGGATAAACGCAAGATGATAATGATATAGGCTGTTATTGTCCCTGTTCCCCATAATCACGACATCAAGAACCCACAGAATTCCTTTTGCATCGGGCTACTCTTGGGCCAATTCTTGTTATCTGGGCTTAAACAATTTATTTGGGCCTGTGAAACCGTTACTGGGCCGAGACCCAAGATCGTTTAGACTAATTTCATAAGTGACAATATCCCGAAATTTGGATAGTAGTGACACTCAATTCGTGAACTGTAAATGGTGACGAGTTAAAAGAAAACTAATTAGTAAATATGACAGAAAGTGAGGAGTAGGGGGATGGTTCAGGGTGTTTTGGTTTAGCGAGAGGTCTCGGGTTCGAGCCCGGGCTCTAGCAATTATTTTTAAAAGCTTATTTTGAAAGGTAGTCTTATTATTATTATTATTATTATTATTATTATTATTATTATTATTATTATTATTATTATTATTATTATTATTATTAATTATTAGGTATTAAGTATTAAGTATTAAGTATTATTATTTTCATCATTATTAAACTTATCTTTTTATTAAAAACAACTATTATTATTAAAATATCGTTCTTACTAAAATTATTATTTTGTTATCATTAAAAACTACCATTTTCTTTACAAAAATTATCATTATTAAAATTAACATTTTTATTATGATTATTACTATTACTACTATCATTATTATTATTATCCTTAATTTAGTATTATTACAATTATTAATTTTTACAAACAGAAGATATTCATATAAGAATATATTTAGGTATACTAATATTACATAATATTATATTTTAACTAAGATAACATTATTTATATTTATATAACAATAATTAAATCATATATCAAATAAACATTATAATATATTATAAGTATTAATAAAATTATATATAAATATTAATCTCAATACATAACTAAATCTATATAAATTTATTCGATCACAATTATATGTATTAATATATATACATGATATAGGTTCGTGAATCTGAGGCCAACCCTACACTTGTTAAATGCCGTCATATGTATTTTTACTACAAAATACAGTATGGTGAGTTTCATTTGCTCCCTTTTTAATTGCTTTTATAATATATATTTTTGGGCTGAGAATACATGCGCTGCTTTTATAAATGTTTACGAAATAGACACAAGTACTTTAAAATACATTCTACGTTGAGTTGTACCACTGGCATACATCCGTGTAGCTTGGTAACTACTATTTACATGGTTATTGTAAACGCGAATCCTGTTGATAGATCTATCGGGCCTGACAACCCGATGTTATGCGAGGTGTATATGAAATAGCTTTATTTTTACAACGAAATACTTTTAAATATGATACAATTTTATACAAGATATCTATTTATTTATAGAATGGATATACCTAAACCTTGCTACAACACTTATAGGCAGTGTACCTAATCGTACAGTAGTGTAGTTTTTAGTAAGTCCGGTTCGTTCCACAGGGAAATCTTTTAAACAAAGCTTAACGCTATATTAGTTTTAATTTATAAAAATACAAATATATATAAGTAATATTATTAGTATAAAAGAGGGTTTTTACCGTTTAATGACCGGTTTGTCGATTTTAAAACTTTAGTCGCAGTTAAAACCTAATGTAAAATATTAAAAATAAAAAAAAAACTTAATTTAAAACGTAAAGTAAATAACGATTGCGATAAATAAAAGTGCGACAAAATAAAATTGCGATAATTAAAAAGTACGATAATTAAAAATGCAATTAAATACAATGACAATAAAAGAAAGTGCGATAATTAGAAGTGCAATTAAATATGAAAATAAAGGAATTATGCTTATTTAAACTTCCGTAATCATGATGTTTGACGTGCTGATTTTTAGTTTATTTCCATGGGTTAATTATCTTTTGTCCTGGATTATTTAATATGTCCATCTGGTTTTTGTCCATAACAGTCCATCGTTCATAAATTTAAGGTGCGAGTGTCCTCATCAAATTATCCTTATACCCGAAGTCAAATATTCCAACTAATTGGGGACTTAAACTGTAACAAGGTTTTATTACTTTGTTTAATAATTACACCAGGATATCGACTGCGTGTAAATTAAGGTTTTAATAGTTTGTTAACAATTACGCCAAGTGTCCTTGTGCATAATTTCACCCCTGTTTTAATAATTCTAGTGGCTATTAATCCATTCCCGTGTCCGGTTAAATGAACGATTATTCGTACATATAAATACCCCGTCCATCGTGTCCGATCGAGTGTATATGGTTATTTATAGGTACGTCCAATTGTAAATCTTTATATTAAAATTAAAAAACTATCATTTAGTTAAACAAATATAAAGCCCATTAATAGCCCATAGTGTAATTTCCACAAGTGTCGTTCTTTTGTCCAAACCCCAATTATGGTACAAAGCCCAATTACCCAATTTTAGTATTTTTAGCCCAACATCATGATTACTTCAGTTTAAATAAGCATAATAATAATTTAGCTACGAGACATTAATGTAAAAAGGTTGAACATAACTTACAATGATTAAAAATAGCGTAGCGTTACACGGACAGAATTTCGACTTACACCCTTACAACATTCGCTAACATACCCTTATTATTAGAAATTATAATTATAATTAAAATTAATATATATATATATATATATATATATATATATATATATATATATATATATATATATATATATATATATATATATATATATATACGTTGAGAGTTGGATGGATATATATCTCTCTTACACTGAACCAAACTGCGACTTTTATAGGCCTGTGAGCTGAAAAAGGGCCTCATGCGATCGTATGAGCTTTGCCCTTCAAGGCCATGCGATCGCATGGCCAGCTGGGGAGGCTCACATGTGCTTGTTTTCTTATGCCGACGGTTTTTTAAATATAATAAAATATATATATTAATTTTAAGAATTAATTATATATTATATTATATTCATGTGCATAGTTGACTTGTAATTTTTAGTCCGTTGCATCGACCGTTGAGAGTTGACTTTAGTCCCGGTTCCGGATTTTCGAACGTCCTTGCGTATAATTTAATATCTTGTACTTTGCGTTTTGCATCTTGTACTCTTGTAATTTTGAGACGTTTCTCATCAATAATTGGAACCTCTTTGATTGTACTTTGTACTTTTGAGCTTTTTTGGTCGTTTGCGTCTTTAATTCGTCGAATCTGTCTTTTGTCTTCACCTTTTATTATTTAAACGAATATTACTTGTAAATAGAACAATTGCAACTAAAAGCTTGTCTTTCTTGAGGAATAATGCTATGAAATATATGTTCGTTTTTAGCATTATCAAATATTCTCACACTTGAGCGTTGCTTGTCCTCAAGCAATATAGTCTTGAAATATACTAGAATCACTTCTTTATTCTTCACACTTTGTACATCAGTGATTTCTATACGGCGGTATAAACAATGGTAGTAACGATGTGGTTTACAGTCCCACATGACTATAAAAATTTAGATCATTTAAGGAAACTGGATCTTTATGAAAACATTTGATCTTTTGAAAATTAAATCTAGCTTTTACCCTAGATAAGTTTTCTGGAATAACCCTTCACCGGTGTTTGCAAATTGTTTTTGTGGGTTTTGTGGGTTTCAGATTTGAAAATTTTAGCTCAAAACTTGTGGTTTTGTGTCACCCACTTGCTAACCTTGTATTAGGAAAGCAACACGTCCAGTTTACTTGTTCTGTATATTACCTTTCGATAAACTACCGTCCGGTTGTAAAGGAAAGCGTTGAACAAGCAACTGTTAAGGCAATGTCTCCTGACATGCTTTTAATTATGGTCTATAACGTGTCGGACACAATTACTATCCTTTGTAGGAGCAATAGTAAAGCTCACCCTTATAATTTTTCGGTCTGGCACAAGGTCCTGTCTTTGACCATGCTATGCAACCACCGTTCTTACGGTTGACACCCGATTTGGTTCAGGTGACCTAATGAATTCCATGTGAATTCCTAGGATTTTACGTTCAATGGTAATGAACGCATTGAAAATGGGGTTTCAGAAAACAAATCGGTTTGTAATTTTGATC